>NC_088239.1:466951-486951 GCF_036934945.1 Oncorhynchus masou masou | reverse complement strand
GGCTCATTAATGAAGAGCTAAATCAAAACCAAATACATTTGGGCTCCGGCTCCCCACAGATGACCTCGATCACAGGGATGTATTTCCATTATTTAGCAACATAAAAAACAAATGATAGAGCCGGAACGGGGAGAGAACTGGGAGAGAGAGAGGTAGAGAGAGGTAGAGAGAGGGAGAGAGAGGTAGAGAGAGGGAGAGAGAGGTAGAGAGAGGGAGAGAGAGACAGGTAGAGAGAGGTAGACAGAGGTAAAGAGAGATAGAGAGAGGGAAAGAGAGAGAGAGAGAGAGGGGTTGAGAGAGGTAAAGAGGGTTAGAGGTGGGTAGAGGGAGGTAGAGGTGGGTAGAGGGAGGAAGAGGGAGGGTAGAGGGAGGGTAGAGGGAGGGTAGAGGGAGGTAGAGGGAGGTAGAGGGAGGTAGAGGTTGGTAGAGGAGGGTAGAGGGAGGTAGAGCAAAGTAGAGGGAGGGTAGAGGAAGGTAGAGGTGGGTATAGGGAGGTAGAGGGAGGTAGAGGGAGGTAGAGGTTGGTAGATGAGGGTAGAGGGAGGTAGAGGGAAGTAGAGGGAGGTAGAGGGAGGGTAGAGGGAGGTAGAGGGATGTAGAGGTGGATAGAGGGAGGTGGGTCGAGGGAGGTAGAGGGAGGTAGAGGTGGGTAGAGGGAGGTAGAGGGAGGTAGAGGTGGGTAGAGGGAGGTAGAGGGAGGTAGAGGGAGGGTAGAGTGAGGGTAGAGGTGACCTCACCCATTACAACCAGCATGTCCAGAGATACAACCTCTCTCATCATCACCCAGTGCCTGGGCTTACCTCCGCTGTACCCACACCCCACCATACCCCTGTCTGCGCATTATGCCCTGAATATATTCTACCATGCCCAGAAATCTGCTCCTTTTACTCTCTGTCCCCAACGCTCTAGGCGACCAGTTTTGATAGCCTTTAGCCGCACCCTCATACTACTCCTCCTCTGTTCCTCGGGTGATGTGGAGGTAAACCCAGGCCCTGCATGTCCCCAGGCACCCTCATTTGTTGACTTCTGTGATCGAAAAAGCCTTGGTTTCATGCATGTCAACATCAGAAGCCTCCTCCCTAAGTTTGTTTTACTCACTGCTTTAGCACACTCTGCTAACCCTGATGTCCTTGCCGTGTCTGAATCCTGGCTCAGGAAGGCCACCAAAAATTCTGAGATTTCCATACCCAACTATAACATTTTCCGTCAAGATAGAACCGCCAAAGGGGGAGGAGTTGTAGTCTACTGCAGAGAGAGCCTGCAAAGGAATGTCATACTTTCCAGGTCCATAGTCAAACAGTTCGAACTACTAATTTTAAAAATTACTCTCTCCAGAAATAAGCCTCTCACTGTTGCCGCCTTCTACCGACCACCCTCAGCTCCTAGCTGTGCCCTGGACACCATTTGTGAATTGATCGCCCCCCATCTAGCTTCAGAGTTTGTTCTGTTAGGTGACCTAAACTGGGATATGCTTAACTTCTTGAAACTCCCCAACCCGGATCCGGGTTTGTGACTAAGCCTCAGGCTCATTAGCATAACGCAACGTTAACGATTTCTGAAAATCGCAAATAAAATTAAAATAATGCGTTTGCTCTCAAGCTTAGCCTTTTCTTAACAACACTGTCATCTCAGATTTTCAAAATATGCTTTTGAACCATAGAAATGGACTAATTTGTGTAAGAGTATGCAAAGCTAGCATAGCATTTTGTGTAGCATGTAGCACGCAACATTTTCACAAAAGCCAGATAACCAAATAAATAAAATCATTTACCTTTGAAGAGCTTCTGATGTTTTCAATGAGGAGACTCTCAGCCACATACCAGATGCGCAGTGTTTCCTGAAAGCGTCTGTGTGTAGGAGAAATCGTTCCGCTTTCTACATTGCGCCTGGCTACCGAAACGAACCGAAAATGCAGTCACCTACAACGTGAAACTTTTTCCGGATTAACTACATAATATCGACCGAAACATGGCAAACGTTGTTTGGAATCAATCCTCAAGGTGTTTTTTCACATATCTCTTCATTGACATGCAGTTCGTGGAAGCTTGCTTTCCTCTCTGTGTCCCATGGAAAAATACTGGCAGGTGACTTTTGCGCACCAATTTCGGCGCAGGACACCGGGCGGACACGTGGTAAATGTGGTCTCTTATGGTCAATCTTCCAATGATCTGCCTACAAATACGTCACAATGCTGCAGACACCTTGGGGAAACGACAGAAAGGGTTGATTCATTCCTCTTGCGTTCACAGCCATATAAGGAGATCATGAAAGACAGAGCCTCAAAAATCCTTGTCATTTCCTGGATGCCATCTCATCTTGGTTTTGCCTGAAGCTCACGTTAAAGGGCACGCACAGAGAAGATCTTTGTATTTCTGGACACGTCAGAGTGTTTTCTTTCGAACAGTAGCAATTATATGCATAGTCGAGCATCTTTTTGTGACAAAATATCTTGTTTAAAACGGGAACGTTTTTCATCCAAAAATGAAATAGCGCCACCATAGATGTAAGAGGTTAACACCCCGGCAGTCCTACAATCTAAGCTAGATGCCCTCAATCTCACACAAATCATCAAGGAACCCACCAGGTACAACCCTAAATCTGTAAACAAGGGCACCCTCATAGATGTCATCCTGACCAACTGGCCCTCCAGATACACCTCCGCTGTCTTCAACCAGGATCTCAGCGATCACTGCCTCATTGCCTGTATCCGCTACGGAGCCGCAGTCAAACGACCACCCCTCATCACTGTCAAACACTCCCTGAAACACTTCTGTGAGCAGGCCTTTCTATTCGACCTGGCCCGGGTATCCTGGAAGGACATTGACCTCATCCCGTAAGTTGAGGATGCCTGGTCATTCTTTAAAAGTAACTTCCTCACCATTTTAGATAAGCATGCTCCGTTCAAAAAATGCAGAACGAAGAACAGATATAGCCCTTGGTTCACTCCAGACCTGACTGCCCTCGACCAGCACAAAAACATCCTGTGGCGGACTGCAATAGCATCGAATAGTCCCCGCAATATGCAGCTCTTCAGGGAAGTCAGGAACCAATACACACAGTCAGTCAGGAAAGCTAAGGCCAGCTTCTTCAGGCAGAAGTTTGCATCCTGTAGCTCCAACTCCAAAAAGTTTTGGGACACTGTGAAGTCCATGGAGAACAAGTACACCTCCTCCCAGCTGCCCACTGCACTGAGGCTAGGTAACACAGTCAAAACTGTTCGCTGCTCTGGCCCCCCAATGGTGGAACAAACTCCCTCACGACGCCAGGACAGCGGAGTCAATCACCACCTTCCGGAGACACCTGAAACCCCACCTCTTCAAGGAATACCTAGGATAGGATAAAGTAATCCTTCTCACCCCCCCCCTTAAATGATTTAGATGCACTATTGTAAAGTGGCTGTTCCACTGGATGTCAGAAGGTGAATTCACCAATTTGTAAGTCGCTCTGGATAAGAGCGTCTGCTAAATGACTTAAATGTAAATGTAAATGTTAAATGTAACACGGTCACCACCGATAAACCCATGATTATCGAAAACTTCAACAAGCATTTCTCAACGGCTGGCCATGCCTTCCGGCTCCAACAGCTCCCCCCCGCAGCTACTCGCCCAAGCCTCTCCAGGTTCTCCTTACCCAAATCCAGATAGCAGATGTTCTGAAAGAGCTGCAAAACCTTGACCCGTACAAATCAGCTGGGCTTGACAATCTGGACCCTCTATTCCTGAAACTATCCGCCGCCATTGTCCCAACCCCTATTACCAGCCTGTTCAACCTGTCTTTCATATTGTCTGAGATCCCCAAGGATTGGAAAGCTGCCGCAGTCATCCCCCTCTTCAAAGGGGGAGACACCATGGACCCAAACTGTTACAGACCTATATCCATCCTGCCCTGCCTATCTAAGGTCTTCAAAAGCCAAGTCAACAAACAGGTCACTGACCATCTCGAATCCCACCGTACCTTCTCCGCTGTGCAATCTGGTTTCCGAGCCGGTCACGGGTGCACCTCAGCCACGCTCAAGGTACTAAACGATATCATAACCGCCATCGATAAAAGACAGTACTGTGCAGCCGTCTTCATCGACCTTGCCAAGGCTTTCGACTCTGTCAATCACCATATTCTTATCGGCAGACTCAGTAGCCTCGGTTTTTCTGATGACTGCCTTGCCTGGTTCACCAACTACTTTGCAGACAGAGTTCAGTGTGTCAAATCGGAGGGCATGCTGTCCGGTCCTCTGGCAGTCTCTATGGGGGTGCCACAGGGTTCAATTCTCGGGCCGACTCTTTTCTCTGTATATATCAATGATGTTGCTCTTGCTGCGGGCGATTCCCTGATCCACCTCTACGCAGACGACACCATTCTATATACTTCCGGCCCGTCCTTGGACACTGTGCTATCTAACCTCCAAACGAGCTTCAATGCCATACAACACTCCTTCCGTGGCCTCCAACTGCTCTTAAACGCTAGTAAAACCAAATGCATGCTTTTCAACCATTCGCTGCCTGCACCCGCACGCCTGACCAGCATCACCACCCTGGATGGTTCCGACCTTGAATATGTGGACATCTATAAGTACCTAGGTGTCTGGCTGGACTGTAAACTCTCCTTCCAGACTCATATCAAACATCTCCAATCGAAAATCAAATCAAGAGTCGGTTTTCTATTCTGCAACAAAGCCTCCTTCACTCACGCCGCCAAACTTACCCTAGTAAAACTGATTAATCTACCGATCCTCGACTTCGGCGATGTCATCTACAAAATTGCTTCCAGCACTCTACTCAGCAAACTGGATGCGGTTTATCACAGTGCCATCCGTTTTGTCACTAAAGCACCTTATACCACCCACCACTGCGACCTGTATGCTCTAGTCAGCTGGCCCTCGCTACATATTCGTCGCCAGACCCACTGGCTCCAGGTCATCTACAAGTCCATGCTAGGTAAAGCTCCGCCTTATCTCAGTTCACTAGTCACGATGGCAACACCCACCCGTAACATGCGCTCCAGCAGGTGTATCTCACTGATCATCCCTAAAGCCAACACCTCATTCGGCCGCCTTTCGTTCCAGTACTCTGCTGCCTGTGACTGGAACGAATTGCAAAAATCGCTGAAGTTGGAGACTTTTATCTCCCTCACCAACTTCAAACATCTGCTATCTGAGCAACTAAAAGATCGCTGCAGCTGTACATAGTCTATCGGTAAATAGCCCACCCATTTTTACCTACCTCATCCCCATACTGTTTTTATTTATTTTATTTTCTGCTCTTTTGCACACCAATATCTCTACCTGTACATGACCATCTGATCATTTATCACTTCATTTATCACTCCAGTGTTAATCTGCAAAATTGTAATTATTTGCCTACCTCCTCATGCCTTTTGAACACAATGTATATAGACTCTCATTTTTTCTACTGTATTATTGACTTGTTAATTGTTTACTCCATGTGTAACTCTGTGTTGTCTGTTCACACATGGTGTGGGTAGAGGGAGGTAGAGGGAGGTAGAGGTGGGTAGAGGGAGGTTAATGGAGGTAGAGGATGGTAGAGGTGGGTAGAGGGAGGTAGAGGAAGGTAGAGTCTGGTAAAGGGAGGTAGAGGAAGGTAGAGGTGGGTAGAGGAAGGTAGAGGTGGGTAGAGGGGGGTAAAGAAGGGTAGAGGGAGTTAGAGGTGGGTAGAGGGAGGTAGAGGGGGTAAAGAAGGGTAGAGGGAGGTAGAGGTGGGTAGAGGGAGGTAGAGGTGGGTTGATGGAGGTAGAGGGAGGTAGAGGTGGGTAGAGGGAGGTAGAGGGAGGGTAGAGGGAGGTAGAGTGAGGTAGAGGAGGGTAGAGGGAGGTAGAGGGAGGTAGAGGGGATAGAGGGAGGTAGAGGGAGGGAGGGTAGAGGGAGGTAGAGGGAGGGTAGAGGGAGGTAGAGGTGGGTAGAGGGAGTTAGAGGGAGGTAGAGGTGGGTAGAGGGAGGTTAATGGAGGTAGAGGATGGTAGAGGTGGGTAGAGGGAGGTAGAGGAAGGTAGAGTCTGGTAAAGGGAGGTAGAGGAAGGTAGAGGTGGGTAGAGGAAGGTAGAGGTGGGTTGATGGAGGTAGAGGGAGGTACAGGTGGGTAGAGGGAGGTAGAGGGAGGGTAGAGGGAGGTAAAGAAGGGTAGAGGGAGTTAGAGGTGGGTAGAGGGAGGTAGAGGTGGGTTGATGGAGGTAGAGGGAGGTAGAGGGAGGTAGAGGGAGGTAGAGTGAGGTAGAGTGAGGTAGAGGAGGGTAGAGGGAGGTAGAGGGAGGTAGAGGGGATAGAGGGAGGTAGATGGAGGGAGGGTAGAGGGAGGTAGAGGGAGGGTAGAGGGAGGTAGAGGGGAGGTAGAGGTGGGTAGAGGGGGTAGAGGTGGGTTGATGGAGGTAGAGGGAGGTAGAGGTGGGTAGTGGGAGGGTAGAGGGAGGTAGAGTGAAGTAGAGGGAGGCTAGAGGGAGGTAGAGGGGATAGAGGGAGGTAGAGGGAGGCAGAGGTGGGTAGAGGGAGGTAGAGGTGGGTTGATGGAGGTAGAGGGAGGTAGAGGTGGGTAGAGGGAGGTAGAGGGAGGGTAGAGGGAGGTAGAGGTGGGTTGATGGAGGTAGAGGGAGGTAGAGATGGGTAGAGGGAGGTAGAGGGAGGGTAGAGGGAGGTAGAGTGAAGTAGAGGGAGGCTAGAGAGAGGTAGAGGTGATAGAGGGAGGTAGAGGGAGGGTAGAGGGAGGTAGAGGGAGGGTAGAGGGAGGTAGAGGGAGGTAGAGGTGGGTAGAGGGAGGTAGAGGAGGGTAGAGGAGGGTAAAGGGAGGTAGAGGAAGGTAAAGGGAGGTAGAGGTGGGTAGAGGGAGGTAAAGGGAAGTAGAGGAAGGTAGAGGTGGGTAGAGGGAGGTAGAGGTTGGTAGAGGAGGGTAGAGGGAGGTAGATGGAAGTAGAGGGAGGGTAGAGGGAGGTAGAGGGAGGTAGAGGTGGGTAGAGGGAGGTAGAGGGAGGTAGAGGGAGGGTAGAGGGAGGTAGCGGGAGGTAGAGGAGGGTAGAGGGAGGTAGAGGTGGGTAGGGGGAGGTAGAGGGAGGGTAGAGGGAGGGTAGAGGGGGTAGAGTGAGGTAGAGTGAGGTAGAGGAGGGTAGAGGGAGGTAGAGGGAGGTAGAGGGGATAGAGGGAGGTAGATGGAGGGAGGGTAGAGGGAGGTAGAGGGAGGGTAGAGGGAGGTAGAGGGAGGTAGAGGTGGGTAGAGGGGGGTAGAGGTGGGTTGATGGAGGTAGAGGGAGGTAGAGGTGGGTAGAGGGAGGGTAGAGGGAGGTAGAGTGAAGTAGAGGGAGGCTAGAGGGAGGTAGAGGGGATAGAGGGAGGTAGAGGGAGGCAGAGGTGGGTAGAGGGAGGTAGAGGTGGGTTGATGGAGGTAGAGGGAGGTAGAGGTGGGTAGAGGGAGGTAGAGGGAGGGTAGAGGGAGGTAGAGGTGGGTTGATGGAGGTAGAGGGAGGTAGAGATGGGTAGAGGGAGGTAGAGGGAGGGTAGAGGGAGGTAGAGTGAAGTAGAGGGAGGCTAGAGAGAGGTAGAGGTGATAGAGGGATGTAGAGGGAGGGTAGAGGGAGGTAGAGGGAGGGTAGAGGGAGGTAGAGGGAGGTAGAGGGAGGTAGAGGTGGGTAGAGGGAGGTAGAGGAGGGTAGAGGAGGGTAAAGGGAGGTAGAGGAGGGTAAAGGGAGGTAAAGGGAAGTAGAGGAAGGTAGAGGTGGGTAGAGGGAGGTAGAGGTTGGTAGAGGAGGGTAGAGGGAGGTAGATGGAAGTAGAGGGAGGGTAGAGGGAGGTAGAGGGAGGTAGAGGTGGGTAGAGGGAGGTAGAGGGAGGTAGAGGGAGGGTAGAGGGAGGTAGCGGGAGGTAGAGGAGGGTAGAGGGAGGTAGAGGTGGGTAGGGGGAGGTAGAGGGAGGGTAGAGGGAGGGTAGAGGGGGTAGAGGGAAGTAGAGGGAGGGTAGAGGGAGGTAGAGGTGGGTAGACGGAGGTAGAGGGAGGGTAGAGGGAGGTTGAGGGAGAGTAGAGTGAGGTAGAGGGATGTTGAGGGAGGTAGAGGTGGGTAGGGGGAGGTAGAGGGAGGGTAGAGGGAGGTAGAGGGAAGTAGAGAGAGGGTAGAGGGAGGTAGAGGTGGGTAGAGGGATGTTGAGGGAGGTAGAGGGGGGTAGAGGGGGGTAGAGGGGGGGGTAGAGGGAGGTGGAGGGAGGTGGAGGGAGGTAGAGGGAGGTAGAGGAGGGTAGAGGAGGGTAACGGGAGGTAGAGGAAGGTAAAGGGAGGTAGAGGTGGGTAGAGGGAGGTAAAGGGAAGTAGAGGAAGGTAGAGGTGGGTAGAGGGAGGTAGAGGTTGGTAGAGGAGGGTAGAGGGAGGTAGATGGAAGTAGAGGGAGGGTAGAGGGAGGTAGAGGGAGGTAGAGGTGGGTAGAGGGAGGTAGAGGGAGGGTAGAGGGAGGTAGAGGGAGGGTAGAGGGAGGTAGAGGGAGGTAGAGGTGGGTAGAGGGAGGTAGAGGAGGGTAGAGGAGGGTAAAGGGAGGTAGAGGAAGGTAAAGGGAGGTAGAGGTGGGTAGAGGGAGGTAAAGGGAAGTAGAGGAAGGTAGAGGTGGGTAGAGGGAGGTAGAGGTTGGTAGAGGAGGGTAGAGGGAGGTAGATGGAAGTAGAGGGAGGGTAGAGGGAGGTAGAGGGAGGTAGAGGTGGGTAGAGGGAGGTAGAAGGAGGGTAGAGGGAGGTAGCGGGAGGTAGAGGAGGGTAGAGGGAGGTAGAGGTGGGTAGGGGGAGGTAGAGGGAGGGTAGAGGGAGGGTAGAGGGAGGTAGAGGAAGTAGAGGGAGGGTAGAGGGAGGTAGAGGTGGGTAGAGGGAGGTAGAGGGAGGGTAGAGGGAGGTTGAGGGAGAGTAGAGTGAGGTAGAGGGATGTTGAGGGAGGTAGAGGTGGGTAGGGGGAGGTAGAGGGAGGGTAGAGGGAGGTAGAGGGAAGTAGAGGGAGGGTAGAGGGGAGGTAGAGGTGGGTAGAGGGAGGTAGAGGGAGGTAGAGGGAGGGTAGAGGAAAGGGAAGAGTGAGGTAGAGGGATGTTGAGGGAGGTAGAGGGGGTAGAGGGGGGTAGAGGGGGGGTAGAGGGGGGGTGGAGGGGTGTAGAGGGGTGTAGGGGAGGTAGAGGGAGGTAGAGGGAGATAGAGGGAGGTAGAGGGAGATAGAGGGAGGTAGAGGGAGATAGAGGGAGGGTAGAGGGAGATAGAGGGAGGTAGAGGGAAGTAGAGTGAGGTAGAGGTGGGTAGAGCGAAGTAGAGGGATGTAGAGGTCGGGTAGAGCGAAGTAGAGGGAGGTAGAGGGAGGTAGAGGGGAGGTAGAGGGAGGTAGAGGGGGGTAGAGGGGGTTAGAGGGAGGTAGAGGGAGGTAGAGGGTGGTAGAGGGTGGGTAGAGGGGGTAGAGGGAGGTAGAGGGGGTAGAGGGAGGTAGAGGGGGAGAGGGGGTTAGAGGGAGGTAGAGGGAGGTAGAGTGTGGGTAGAGGGGGTAGAGGGAGGTAGAGGGGGTAGAGGGAGGTAGAGGGGTGTAGAGGGAGGTAGAGGGAGGTAGAGGGAAATAGAGGGAGGTAGAGGGATGTAGAGGTCGGTAGAGCGAAGTAGAGGGAGGTAGAGGGAGGTAGAGGGAGGTAGAGGGGAGGTAGAGGAAGGTAGAGGGGGGTAGAGGGGGTTAGAGGGAGGTAGAGGGAGGTAGAGGGTGGGTAGAGGGGGTAGAGGGAGGTAGAGGGGGTAGAGGGAGGTAGAGGGGGTAGAGGGAGGTAGAGGGGGGTGTAGAGGGAGGTAGAGGGAGGTAGAGGGGATAGAGGGAGGTAGATGGAGGGAGGGTAGAGGGAGGTAAGGGAGGGTAGAGGGAGGTAGAGGAGGTAGAGGTGGGTAGAGGGGGGTAGAGGTGGGTTGATGGAGGTAGAGGGAGGTAGAGGTGGGTAGAGGGAGGGTAGAGGGAGGTAGAGAGTGAAGTAGAGGGAGGCTAGAGGGAGGTAGAGGGGATAGAGGGAGGTAGAGGGAGGCAGAGGTGGGTAGAGGGAGGTAGAGGTGGGTTGATGGAGGTAGAGGGAGGTAGAGGTGGGTAGAGGGAGGTAGAGGGAGGGTAGAGGGAGGTAGAGGTGGGTTGATGGAGGTAGAGGGAGGGTAGAGGGAGGTAGAGTGAAGTAGAGGGAGGCTAGAGGGAGGTAGAGGTGATAGAGGGAGGTAGAGGGAGGGTAGAGGGAGGTAGAGGAGGGTAGAGGGAGGTAGAGGGAGGTAGAGGTGGGTAGAGGGAGGTAGAGGAGGGTAAAGGGAGGTAGAGGGAAGGTAAAGGGAGGTAGAGGTGGGTAGAGGGAGGTAAAGGGAAGTAGAGGAAGGTAGAGGTGGGTAGAGGGAGGTAGAGGTTGGTAGAGGAGGGTAGAGGGAGGTAGATGGAAGTAGAGGGAGGGTAGAGGGAGGTAGAGGGAGGTAGAGGTGGGTAGAGGGAGGTAGAGGGAGGTAGAGGGAGGGTAGAGGGAGGTAAAGCGGGAGGTAGAGGAGGGTAGAGGGAGGTAGAGGTGGGTAGAGGGAGGTAGAGGGAGGGTAGAGGGAGGGTAGAGGGAGGTAGAGGGAAGTAGAGGGAGGGTAGAGGGAGGTAGAGGTGGGTAGAGGGAGGTAGAGGGAGGGTAGAGGGAGGTTGAGGGAGAGTAGAGTGAGGTAGAGGGATGTTGAGGGAGGTAGAGGTGGGTAGGGGGAGATAGAGGGAGGGTAGAGGGACGTGAGGGAAGTAGAGGGAGGGTAGAGGGAGGTAGAGGTGGGTAGAGGGAGGTAGAGGGAGGTAGAGGGAGGGTAGAGGGAGGGTATGAGGTAGAGGGATGTTGAGGGAGGTAGAGGGGGGGTAGAGGGGGTAGAGGGGGGTAGAGGGAGGTGGAGGGGTGTAGAGGGAGGTAGAGGGAGGTAGAGGGAGGTAGAGGGAGATAGAGGGAGGTAGAGGGAGATAGAGGGAGGTAGAGGGAAGTAGAGTGAGGTAGAGGTGGGTAGAGCGAAGTAGAGGGAGGTAGAGGGAGGTAGAGGGATGTAGAGGTCGGTAGAGCGAAGTAGAGGGAGGTAGAGGGAGGTAGAGGGAGGTAGAGGGAGGTAGAGGGAGGTAGAGGGGGTAGAGGGGTTAGGTGGGAGGTAGAGGGAGGTAGAGGGTGGGTAGAGGGGGTAGAGGGAGGTAGAGGGGGTAGAGGGAGGTAGAGGGGTGTAGAGGGAGGTAGAGGGAGGTAGAGGGAAATAGAGGGAGGTAGAGGGAGATAGAGGGAGGTAAAGGGAGGTAGAGGGAGGTAGAGGTGGGTAGAGCGAAGTAGAGGGAGGTAGAGGGAGGGTAGAGGGAGGTAGAGGGAAGTAGAGGGAGGGTAGAGGGAGGTAGAGGTGGGTAGAGGGAGGTAGAGGGAGGTAGAGGGAGGGTAGAGGAAAGGGAAGAGTGAGGTAGAGGGATGTTGAGGGAGGTAGAGGGGGGTAGAGGGGGGTAGAGGGGGGTGGAGGGGTGTAGAGGGGTGTAGAGGGAGGTAGAGGGAGGTAGAGGGAGGTAGAGGGAGGTAGAGGGAGGTAGAGGGAGATAGAGGGAGGTAGAGGGAGATAGAGGGAGGTAGAGGGAGGTAGAGGGAGATAGAGGGAGGTAGAGGGAAGTAGAGTGAGGTAGAGGTGGGTAGAGCGAAGTAGAGGGATGTAGAGGTCGGTAGAGCGAAGTAGAGGGAGGTAGAGGGAGGTAGAGGGAGGTAGAGGGAGGTAGAGGGGGGTAGAGGGGGTTAGAGGGAGGTAGAGGGAGGTAGAGGGTGGTAGAGGGTGGGTAGAGGGGGTAGAGGGAGGTAGAGGGGGTAGAGGGAGGTAGAGGGGGGTAGAGGGGGTTAGAGGGAGGTAGAGGGAGGTAGAGTGTGGGTAGAGGGGGTAGAGGGAGGTAGAGTGGGGTAGAGGGAGGTAGAGGGGTGTAGAGGGAGGTAGAGGGAGGTAGAGGGAAATAGAGGGAGGTAGAGGGATGTAGAGGTCGGTAGAGCGAAGTAGAGGGAGGTAGAGGGAGGTAGAGGGAGGTAGAGGGATGTAGAGGAAGGTAGAGGGGGGTAGAGGGGGTTAGAGGGAGGTAGAGGGAGGTAGAGGGTGGGTAGAGGGGGTAGAGGGAGGTAGAGGGGGTAGAGGGAGGTAGAGGGGGGTAGAGGGAGGTAGAGGGGTGTAGAGGGAGGTAGAGGGAGGTAGAGGGGATAGAGGGAGGTAGATGGAGGGAGGGTAGAGGGAGGTAGAGGGAGGGTAGAGGGAGGTAGAGGGAGGTAGAGGTGGGTAGAGGGGGGTAGAGGTGGGTTGATGGAGGTAGAGGGAGGTAGAGGTGGGTAGAGGGAGGGTAGAGGGAGGTAGAGTGAAGTAGAGGGAGGCTAGAGGGAGGTGGGGGGATAGAGGGAGGTAGAGGGAGGCAGAGGTGGGTAGAGGGAGGTAGAGGTGGGTTGATGGAGGTAGAGGGAGGTAGAGGTGGGTAGAGGGAGGTAGAGGGAGGGTAGAGGGAGGTAGAGGTGGGTTGATGGAGGTAGAAGGAGGGTAGAGGGAGGTAGAGTGAAGTAGAGGGAGGCTAGAGGGAGGTAGAGGTGATAGAGGGAGGTAGAGGGAGGGTAGAGGGAGGTAGAGGGAGGGTAGAGGGAGGTAGAGGGAGGTAGAGGTGGGTAGAGGGAGGTAGAGGAGGGTAAAGGGAGGTAGAGGAAGGTAAAGGGAGGTAGAGGTGGGTAGAGGGAGGTAAAGGGAAGTAGAGGAAGGTAGAGGTGGGTAGAGGGAGGTAGAGGTTGGTAGAGGAGGGTAGAGGGAGGTAGATGGAAGTAGAGGGAGGGTAGAGGGAGGTAGAGGGAGGTAGAGGTGGGTAGAGGGAGGTAGAGGGAGGTAGAGGGAGGGTAGAGGGAGGTAGCGGGAGGTAGAGGAGGGTAGAGGGAGGTAGAGGTGGGTAGAGGGAGGTAGAGGGAGGGTAGAGGGAGGGTAGAGGGAGGTAGAGGGAAGTAGAGGGAGGGTAGAGGGAGGTAGAGGTGGGTAGAGGGAGGTAGAGGGAGGGTAGAGGGAGGTTGAGGGAGAGTAGAGTGAGGTAGAGGGATGTTGAGGGAGGTAGAGGTGGGTAGGGGGAGATAGAGGGAGGGTAGAGGGACGTAGAGGGAAGTAGAGGGAGGGTAGAGGGAGGTAGAGGTGGGTAGAGGGAGGTAGAGGGAGGTAGAGGGAGGGTAGAGGGAGGGTAGAGTGAGGTAGAGGGATGTTGATGGAGGTAGAGGGGGGTAGAGGGGGGTAGAGGGGGGTAGAGGGAGGTGGAGGGGTGTAGAGGGAGGTAGAGGGAGGTAGAGGGAGGTAGAGGGAGATAGAGGGAGGTAGAGGGAGATAGAGGGAGGTAGAGGGAAGTAGAGTGAGGTAGAGGTGGGTAGAGCGAAGTAGAGGGAGGTAGAGGGAGGTAGAGGGATGTAGAGGTCGGTAGAGCGAAGTAGAGGGAGGTAGAGGGAGGTAGAGGGAGGTAGAGGGAGGTAGAGGGAGGTAGAGGGGGGTAGAGGGGTTAGAGGGAGGTAGAGGGAGGTAGAGGGTGGGTAGAGGGGGTAGAGGGAGGTAGAGGGGGGTAGAGGGAGGTAGAGGGGTGTAGAGGGAGGTAGAGGGAGGTAGAGGGAAATAGAGGGAGGTAGAGGGAGATAGAGGGAGGTAAAGGGAGGTAGAGGGAGGTAGAGGTGGGTAGAGCGACGTAGAGGGAGGTAGAGGGAGGTAGAGGGAGGTAGAGGTCGGTAGAGCGAAGTTGAGGGAGGTAGAGGGAGGTAGAGGAGGGTAGAGGGGGGTAGAGGGAGGTAGAGGGAGGTAGAGGGGGTAGAGGGAGGTAGAAGGGGGTAGAGGGAGGTAGAGGGGGTAGAGGGAAGTAGAGGGGGTAGAGGGAGGTAGAGGGAGGTAGAGGGAGGTAGAGGGGTGTAGAGGGAGGTAGAGTGAGGTAGAGGTGGGTAGAGCGATGTATAGGGAGGTAGAGGAAGGTAGAGGGAGGTAGAGGGAGGTAGAGGTCGCTAGAGCGAGGTAGAGGGAGGTAGAGGGAGGTAAAGGAGGGTAGAGGGAGGTAGAGGGAGGTAGAGGGAGGTAGAGGGAGGTAGAGGTGGGGAGAGGGAGGTAGAGGGAGGTAGAGGGAGGTAGAGGGAGGTAGAGGGGGTAGAGCAGGGTAGAGGGGGTAGAGGGAGGTAGAGGGAGGTCAAGGGGGTAGAGGGGGTAGAGGGAGGTAGAGGGGGTAGAGGGAGGTAGAGGGGGGGTAGAGGGAGGTAGAGGGAGGTAGAGTGAGGTAGAGGTGGGTAGAGGTAAAGGGAGGTAGAGGGAGGTAAAGTGAGGTAGAGGTGGGTAGAGCGAAGTAGAGGGAGGTAGAGGGAGGTAGAGGGAGGTCGAGGTGGGTAGAGCGAAGTAGAGGGAGGTAGAGGGAGGTAGAGGGAGGTAGAGGAGGGTAGAGGGAGGTAGAGGGAGGTAGAGGGGGGTAGATGGAGGTAGAGGGAGGTAGATGGGGGTAGAGGGAGGTAGAGGGAGGTAGAGGGGGGTTTAGGGAGGTAGAGGGAGGTAGAGGGAGGTAGAGGGGGGTAGAGGGGGTAGAGGGAGGTAGAGGGAGGTAGAGGGAGATAGAGGGAGGTAGAGGGAGGTAGAGTGAGGTAGAGGTGGGTAGAGCGAAGTAGAGGGAGGTAGAGGGAGGTAGAGTGAGGTAGAGGTGGGTAGAGCGAAGTAGAGGGAGGTAGAGGGAGGTAGAGGTGGGTAGAGGGAAGTAGAGGGAGGTAGAGGGAGGTAGAGGGAGGTAGAGGAGGGTAGAGGGAGGTAGAGGGAGGTAGAGGGAGGTAGATGGGGGTAGAGGGAGGTAGAAGGGGGTCGAGGGAGGTAGAGGGAGGTAGAGGGGGGTAGAGGGGGTAGAGGGGGTAGAGGGAGGTAGAGGGAGGTAGATGGGGTAGAGGGAGGTAGAGGGGGTCGAGGGAGGTAGAGGGGGTAGAGGGGGGATAGAGGGGGGTAGAGGGAGGTAGAGGGAGGTAGATGGGGGTAGAGGGAGGTAGAGGGAGGTAGAGGGAGATAGAGGGAGGTAGAGGGAGGTAGAGTGAGGTAGAGGTGGGTAGAGCGAAGTAAAGGGAGGTAGAGGGAGGTAAAGTGAGGTAGAGGTGGGTAGAGCGAAGTAGAGGGAGGTAGAGGGAGGTAGAAGGTAGAGGGAGGTAGAGGGAGGTCGAGGTGGGTAGAGCGAAGTAGAGGGAGGTAGAGGGAGGTAGAGGGAGGTAGAGGGAGGTAGAGGGAGGTAGATGGGGGTAGAGGGAGGTAGAGGGGGTCGAGGGAGGTAGAGGGAGGTAGAGGGAGGTAGAGGGAGGGTAGAGGGGGTAGAGAGGGGTAGAGGGAGGTAGAGGGAGGTAGAGGGGGGTAGAGGGGGTAGGACAGTGTGTGCAGCACTCCTCTTCCGATGTCCTTTAAAGACAAAATTAACAGACTGATTCTAAAAATAAAAATGTATAATTTTAAAACTCTTTGGTTATCTATAGTTGAATCATTTCCCTGAAAACCTTTATTTTATTAAGGTCTTTCTCAGCAATAAATCTCCAACTCCCTCCTGCTCTCTCGATTAAAGAATCAGCAGAGTTGCAGAATTATTGCTAATGGGATCTTTATTAGTGGAATTATTGTCTACTGAGTAAGTAATAATTTAGTTCTCAATGTCAAGAATCTTTAGTGTACAATGCCATCTAATAAGAGCTTAAACTAAGGAATTAATTAATCTTTATCACACTGGTTCCATCCCCACCTCTCTGATTGGTCTAATCATCACAGAGATCTCGCAGGAATTATATACTGTATGTGGGCAGATAGAGAAAGAGAGAGAACAGAGAGAGAGAAAGAGAAAGAGAGATAGAAACAGACACAGGGAGACAGAGCGAGAGACCTTGACAAACCTTGACAAAGTACAGGCTCAGTGAGCACAGCCTTGCCATTGAGAAGGGTAGACACAGGAAAACCTGGCTCCCTGTCGAGGAAAGGCTGTGGAACCACTGCACAACAGCAGAATCCAGGACAGAGCTACATTTCCTGACAAAATGTAAATTTCCTGACAGAATTTAATTTCCCCAAATTTGAAACCCTTATTTAAGGTTTCAAAGACCTCTCTGATGACGATAGGCTATCCGTCTTGTCGGGGGAGGATTCAGAGAGCTGTGGGTTGGCAGCGCACTACATTGCTGCCTGCCTCTCTCTCTCGATTCAATTAAATTATATTTGCTTTATTGGCAGAGAGAGAGAGAGAGAGAGAGAGATGTGGTCAGAGAGGGGACAGAGAGAGAGAGAGAGAGAGAGAGAGAGATGGGGTCAGAGAGGGACAGAGAGAGACAGAGAGAGAGAGAGAGAGAGAGAGAGAGAGAGAGAGAGAGAGAGAGAGAGAGAGAGAGGGATAGAGAGGGACAGAGAGAGGGACAGATAGAGAGAGAGAGGGACAGAGAGGGATACTTTAGAGTTGATGTTCATGTTGAATGCAGGCAAAGTTTATCTTTTCAGACAAATGAAATGATTCAAAACTAGAACCCTTTGCCAACCCCGGTGCGCTTCTGATTCAAGTACACCTACTTACCGCCAACATCGTAACATTAGAGAGAACGCAGGCCTTTATCGTTGGCTTTTCTACAGAAATGTTCGGTGACTAGGAATGCCTTGATGATCGACCAGTTCGTGACCGCTGCTGTAGTGGGTCTTTGTACTAAAGCAGAGCCACAGACAGAGCCACAGACAGAGCCACAGCCACAGAGCCACAGACAGAGCTACAGACAGAGTCACAGACAGAGCTACAGACAGAGTCACAGACAGAGCCACAGACAGAGCTACAGACAGAAACACAGATAGAGCCAAGGCCACAAACAGAGCCACAGACAGGGCCACAGACAGAGCCACAGACAGAGCCACAGACAGAGCCACGGCCACAGACAGAGCGACAGACAGAGCCACGGCCACAGACAGAGCCACAGACAGAGCTACGGCCACGGACAGAGCCACAGACAGAGACACAGACAGAGCTACAGACAGAGCCACAGACAGAGCCACAGACAGAGCCACAGACAGAGCCACAGACACAGCCACAGACAGAGCCACAGACAGAGCCACAGACAGAGCCACAGACAGAGCTACAGACAGAGCCACAGACAGAGCCACAGACAGAGCCACAGACAGAGCCACAGACACAGCCACAGACAGAGCTACAGACAGAGCCACAGACAGAGCTACAGACAGAGCCACAGACAGAGCCACTGTCAGAGCCACAGACAGAGCTACAGACAGAGCCACAGACAGAGCTACAGACAGGGCCACAGACTCTGAGGATCCCCTTCAGCAGAGGAATCAGTCTGTCTCTCTCCCCTCACAGAGCAGGGCATCCAGGCTGATGGGGGATGGAGGACAGTGGATGGGAGTCACATACATGCACACATACACACAAACATAACACACACACACATACACATACACACATACACATACACATACACACATACACACAAACATAACACACACACACATACACATACACACATACACAAACATAACACACACATACACACACATACACACATACACAAACATAACACACACATACACAAACATAACACACACATACACATACACAGACACATAATACACACACACACACACACACACAATAGACAAACATACACAGACATATACACACAAACTTAATACACACACATACACACATACACAAACATAATACGAACACACATACACACACACACACACATACACAGACACATACACACACACACACACACACACACACATACATACATACACACACACTATCACTCAAACACACATGCGTACACACAAAAAAACGGTACACACACAGACACGTTGTCAAAGAGTGTCCACGCGCGTGTGTGTGTAGCTTTGAGTGTGAGTGTGTGTGTTTGTGTGGGAGCCTCTGGCATGGATCATGCATGTCTGTATCTGGAGCCAGATGAAACCATCTCCTGCTGTGTCAGGCCAATAGTACTCCTGGTTTGGACTCACACCCAGCCTGGACCCTGCTAACCCAGCCTGGACCCTCCATACTCAACCTAGACCCACCTAAAACGGCCTAGACCCTCCTAACCCAGCCTAGACCCTCCTAACCCAGCCTGGACCCTCCATACTCAACCTAGACCCACCTAAAACGGCCTAGACCCTCCATACCCAGCCTGGACTTTCCTAACTTAGCCTGGACCCTCCATACCCAGCCTGGACCTTCCTAACCCACCCTGGACCCTCCATACCCAATTGGACCTTGCTAACCCAGCCTGGACCATCCAAACCAAACCTAGACCGTCCATACCAAGCCAGGACCCTCCTGACCCAGCCTAGAGCCTCCTAACCCAGCATGGACCCTCCTAACTCAGCCTAGACCCTCCTATCCCAGCCTAGACCCTCCTAACCCAGCCGAGACCCTCCTAAACCAGCCTGGACATTCCTAACACAGCCTGGACCCTACATACTCAACCTAGACCCACCTAAAACGGCCTAGACCCTCCTAACCCAGCCGAGACCCTCCTAAACCAGCCTGGACCCTCCTAACCCAGCATGGACCCTCCTAACCCAGCCTGGACCCTCCTAACCCAGCCTGGACCCTCCATACCCAGCCAAGTCCCACCTAAAACTGCCTGGACCATCCTAACCCAGCCTGGACCATCCTAACTCAGCCTAGACCCTCCTATCCCAGCCTAGACCCTCCTAACCCAGCCGAGACCCTCCTAAACCAGCCTGGACCCTCCTAACCCAGCATGGACCCTCCTAACCCAGCATGGACCCTTCTAACACAGCCTGGACCTTCCTAACCCAGCCTGGACCATCCTAACCCAGCCTAGACCCTCCATAGTCAGACTGGTCTCTCCTAACCCAGCCTAGACCCTCCTAACCCAGCCTGGACCCTCCAATACACAGCTTGGACCCTCCTAACCCAGCCTGGACCCTCCAAACCCAGCCTGGACCATCCTAACCCAGCCTAGACCCTCCATAGTCAGACTGGTCTCTCCTAACCCAGCCTAGACCCTCCTAACCCAGCCTGGACCCTCCAATACACAGCTTGGACCCTCCTAACCCAGCCTGGACCCTCCATACCCAGCCTGGACCCTCCAAACCCAGCCTGGACCTTCCTAACCCAGCCTGGACCCTCCATACACAGCCTGGACCCTCCATACCCAGCCTGGTCTCTCCTAACCCAGTCTGGAAATACATGTAGTTACACCTGGTCTCTCCTAACCCAGTCTGGAAATACAGGTAGTTACACCTGGTCTCTCCTAACCAAGTCTGGAAATACAGGTAGTTACACCTGGTCTCTCCTAACCCAGTCTGGAAATACAGGTAGTTACACCTGGTCTCTCCTAACCCAGTATGGAAATACAGGTAGTTACACTTGGTCTCTCCTAACCAAGTCTGGACCTAAAGTTAGTTACACCTTGTCTCTCCTAACCCAGTCTGGAAATACAGGTAGTTACACCTGGTCTCTCCTAACCCAGTCTGGAAATACAGGTAGTTCACCTGGTCTCTCCTAACCAAGTCTGGACCTAAAGTTAGTTACACCTTGTCTCTCCTAACCCAGTCTGGTAATACAGGTAGTTACACCTGGTCTCTCCTAACCCAGCCTGGTCCTAAAGGTTGTTACACCTGGTCTCTCTTAACCCAGTCTTGTCCTAAAGGTAGTTACACCTGGTCTCTCCTAACCCAGCCTGGTCCTAAAGGTAGTTACACCTGGTCTCTCTTAACCCAGCCTGGTCCTAAAGGTAGTTACACCTGGTCTCTCTTAACCCAGTCTGGTCCTTCACATAGTTACACCTGGTCTCTCCTAACCCAGACTGGTCCTAAAGGTAGTTACACCTGGTCTCTCCTAACCCAGTCTGGTAATACAGGTAGTTACACCTGGTCTCTCCTAACCCACCCAGCCTGGTCCTAAAGGTAGTTACACCTGGTCTCTCTTAACCCAGCCTGGTAATACAGGTAGTTACACCTGGTCTCTCCTAGCCCAGCCTGGTCCTAAAGGTAGTTACACCTGGTCTCT
>NC_088239.1:444451-459451 GCF_036934945.1 Oncorhynchus masou masou | reverse complement strand
TGGTTTTAGATGGTAGGTGGTTTTAGATCTGGTTTTAGATGGTAGGTGGTTTAAGATCTGGTTTTAGATCTGGTTTTAGATGGTAGGTGGTTTTAGATCTGGTTTTAGATCTGGTTTGATATCTGGTTTTAGATGGTAGGTGGTTTTATATCTGGTTTTAGATGGTAGGTGGTTTTAGATCTGGTTTTAGATCTGGTTTTAGATGGTAGGTGGTTTTATATCTGGTTTTATATCTGGTTTTAGATGGTAGGTGGTTTTAGATCTGGTTTTAGATCTGGTTTTAGATGGTAGGTGGTTTTATATCTGGTTTTATATCTGGTTTTAGATGGTAGGTGGTTTTAGATCTGGTTTTAGATCTGGTTTTAGATGGTAGGTGGTTTTATATCTGGTTTAAGATCTGGTTTTAGATCTGATTTAATTTCTGGATTTTAATGTGTGTAGCATGGAGGGAGAGAAAGAAGCCAAACCGACTCAGGCAATCAGTTATCCATCATACCATCTGGTAGTGCCTGGGTTGACTGTATCAAAGCATTGTATAGAAGCTAGCTAGGTAAATTAACAAGGCTCAGCTAGCTAGGTAAAGTAACAAGACTCAGTTAACTAGCTAAAGTAACTAATTGAGGATATTTTGCTGAGCTCCCTATCTTTGTCTACATTAACTCCAGTCATTTGAAACAACAGTCTACCTGTTAGTTGATCACTGTAGTCTACTCCTCATTTACACAACTTAATTCCCTCATAAATTGTAATTCCTTTTTGCAATGATTAGAAATACCCTACAACAAATGAAGCCTCTGAATGTAGTGCTGCTATGATTGGCCGACAATAACAACAAGCTACCTGTGCCTCTTTTTAAGGCGGAACTCATAAAACAGTTGTTTCATAAAAAGGTTCAATATAATGATCTATCCTTGTAAGCTATGTAGGAAAATTAAAAAAAATTAAATTAAAAGTAATTAAGTTGTTTTTTTTCTCTCTATAAAATGAATAATCTCCGAAGTAATGGAATAGTAACGTTAGTTTGGATAACTGTGCCCATCCATAAGAGGGATAACCGTGCCCATCCATAAGAGGGATACTCGTGCCCATCCACAAGAGGGATACCCGTGCCCATCCATAAGAGGGATACCCGTGCCCGTCCATAAGAGGGATACCTGTGCCCGTCCATAAGAGGGATAACCGTGCCCATCCATAAGAGGGATACCCGTGCCCATCCATAAGAGGGATACCCGTGCCCATCCATAAGAGGGATAACCGTGCCCATCCATAAGAGGGATAACCGTGCCCATCCATAAGAGGGAGTACAAATGCCACAGCTCTAAGCCCCAGCTGGCCCCAGGACTTGCTTCTCTCTCTTCAAAGAGCCTGTTGAGGGAGCTCCAGGCCTTCACCTCAGGAACACATTCAGATACACTACCATTCAAAAGTTTGCGGTCATTTAGAAATGTTCCATTTTTTGAAAGAAATGCA
Source organism: Oncorhynchus masou masou (assembly GCF_036934945.1). Lineage (NCBI taxonomy): Eukaryota > Metazoa > Chordata > Actinopteri > Salmoniformes > Salmonidae > Oncorhynchus > Oncorhynchus masou. The sequence continues at coordinate 457,981 of NC_088239.1, read as the reverse complement.
ACAAAAATTGTCCATTAAAATATCATCATATTGACTAGAAATACAGTGTACACATTGTTAAAGTTGTAAATGACAGTTGTAGCTGGAAACGGCAGATTTTCTAGGAAAAATATATGTAGGCGTACAGAGGCCCATTATCATCAACCATCACTCCTGTCTTCCAATGGCACGTTGTGTTAGCTAAACCAAGTTCATCATTTTAAAAGGCTAATTTATTATTAGAAAACCATTTTGCAATTATGTTAGCACAGCTGAAAACTGTTGTCCTGATTAAAGAAGCAATAAAACGGGCCTTCTTTAGACTATTTGAGTATCTGGAGCGTCAGCATTTGTGTGTTCGATTACAGGCTCAAAATGGCCAGATACAAACATTTTCTTCTGAAACTCGTCAGTCTATTCTTATTCTGAGAAATGAAGGCTATTCCATGTGAGAAATTTCCAAGAAACTGAATATCTCGTGTAATGCTGTTTACTACTCCCTTCACAGAACAACGCAAACTGGCTCTAACCAGAAAATAAAAGAGGAACGGGAGGCCCCGGTGCACAACTGAGCAAGAGGACAAGTACATTAGAGTGTCTAGTTTGAGAAACAAACACCTCACAAGTTCTCAACTGGCAGCTTCATTAAATACTACCGGCAAAACACCAGTCTCATTTAACATTTACATTTAAGTCATTTAGCAGACGCTCTTATCCAGAGCGACTTACAAATACAAGACTGAACACACTCGGTATACAACTAAAAAATTTTTTTAGAACCATCATTCTCCTTGTCAACAGTGAAGAGGCGACTCTGGGATGCTGGCCTTCTAGGCAGAGTTGCAAAGAAAAGCCATATCTCAGACTGGCCAATAAAAATAAAGATTAAGATGGTCAAAATAATACAGACTCTGGACAGATACTCTGCCTAGAAGGCCAGCATCCCGGACTCGCCTCTTCACTGTTGACAAGGAGACTGGTGTTTTGTGGATACAATTTAATGAAGCTGCCAGTTGAGGACTTGTGAGGCGTCTGTTTCTCAAACTAGACACTCTAATGTACTTATCCTCTTGCTCAGTTGTGCACCGGGGCCTCCCACTGATTAATTTGAATTAGCTAACACAGCGTACCATTGGAACAGAAGAGTGATGGTTGCTGATAATGGGCCTCTGTATATTTTCCATAAAAAAATCTGCCGTTTCCAGCTACAATAGTCATTTACAACATTAACAATGTCCACAATGTATTTCTGATGAATTTGATGATTTTTTTTATGGACAAATGTTTTTGCTTTTCTTTCAAAAGCAAGGACATTTCTAAGTGATCTCAAACTTTCGAATGGTAGTGTATCACAGATACATATTTCACCAAACTTCTTATTTTTTGGTTGTTGTAATAATTCAAGCTGGAATAGAAGCGATACGATGTCACATCCTTCCAGTGAGAGGCCAGGATGCAGCCATTTACTGTAGCACTTCGAGTGGCTGTCCGTTATGCATTGCTCTGTTTCTCCTTTCGTTCAGCTGTCATGTGAGAATGTAGATGATCTGCTTCCTCGTTTGTTTATGCCAGACAGCACCGAGCGAAGTGCTGAGAGACGAGCTGAGCACTGGGCTGAGAAACATAGCTGTCCCTCTTTGCCTACCCCACATCCCTCTATGTTTTCTAATGAACGCATATACTACATACAAACGACTGGTCCCTGGTCTGACACGCAGCGAATGACTAGTCCCTGGTCTGACTCACAGCAAACGATTGGTCCCTGGTCTGACTCACAGCAAATGACTGGTCCCTGGTCTGACTCACAGCAAACGATTGGTCCCTGGTCTGACTCACAGCAAACAATTGGTCCCTGGTCTGACTCACAGCAAACGACTGGTCCCTGGTCTGACTCACAGCAAACGATTGGTCCCTGGTCTGACTCACAGCAAACGATTGGTCCCTGGTCTGACTCACAGCAAACGACTGGTCCCTGGTCTGACTCACAGCAAACGACTAGTCCCTGGTCTGACTCACAGCAAACAATTGGTCCCTGGTCTGACTCACAGCAAACGACTGGTCCCTGGTCTGACTCACAGCAAACGACTGGTCCCTGGTCTGACTCACAGCAAACGATTGGTACCTGGTCTGACTCACAGCAAACGACTGGTCCCTGGTCTGGCTCACAGCAAACGACTGGTCCCTGGTCTGAGAGAGCAGAATAACTGATGAATTTACAAACGCTCAACACCCGTTGAATATGATGTCAGTAAATGTCGTCAAAAAGCGTAATTAAATTGTTGCCAGCAGCACAGTAACAGTCAGCAAAGCTCTGGATAACATGAAAACAGCCTAACCAGCTCTGCCAGGGGGAGTAAAATGGTCAGAGTGAGGTGTTCTTTCATTTGTGTCTGGAAGTAACTAGCAAGCTAGCCAACGTTAATCAGCTAGCTTGGGTGCTTGACAGGCGTTGTGAGGTCAGAACATTCGGATCAACCCTACTCATCGACCAGAGCTTCCCGACTGCGCTCTGAACGCTCCGAGAGTGAAACGCTCAGAATATACGAACGGAAAATCTGACAGCACAGTTGCAGTCTCCAACGCTCTGCATAACATGAAAACAGCCCAAACAGCTTTGCTAAGGCGAGTAATGTTCAGTGAGCTGTTATCTCATTTGTGTCTGGAAGTAGCTAGCAAGTTAGCCAGTTAGCTTGGGTGCTTGACTGCTGTTGTTAGTACAAAACACTCGGATCAAACCTTCAAGAGATGGGGTTGGAAAAAAAGCTTAAGAGGTTTGAACGATGCTGAATGGGTGTAGCTCTCCAGTTGGTACCAAAACATTCAAAGGCCATTTTCTCAAAAGATACAAGTTTATCAACTTTAAAAGCAGAGTAACTTTCCCATTGTTCCTCAAATGCAGTGTACAGTATACCATTTTGTAGCTCTGTGTCTCTACTTTCATCCAACGTAAAAAAAAATAAAAACACCATTTAAAATATTGCTTCATAAGACCGAATCAGTTGGTCACATTTGTTTTTGTCACGTTTATTCTATTGCAGACAGTATTACATACTTTAAATTATATTATGTGAAGCAGTCCTCCGTGGGAATTAATGGATTCCTACAGTATTTCAATTAAATGTTTCAAAGACAAAGTGAGGACAGTAACATTAGCACTTACTTTTTATTTTTTTGAAAGAACTAATGTTAATGTTATTGGTCGGCCATATTGGAACTCCCCAGAAGAACTAATGTCCCCACTTTGTACTTGAAACGTTTATGTGATTCCATTCCCATGGAGGACTGCTTCTTCTGGGGAGTTCCAATATGGCCGACCGATGGCTTCAATGCCATCTCATTGGCCAAGACCTAGCATCAGCATCTCAATGTACATCAGGGCACAAATGTAACGGCCAAGGAATTATTACCGGGTCATCAGTGAGATGCACACACCAAAGACAACAATGCCAGCTCACAAAACTGAAATATATTAGCCATTTAAAGAAACCAATATCTCTATATAGCAGCTGATTTCACCAATGGCAGACTACACACCAACAGGACACCTTTATTTTACTAGACAATTCAGTTAAGGACATATTCTTATTTACAACCCTGGACCAATTGCACACTGCCCTACGGGACTCCCCATGACAGCCAGATGTGATACAGCCTGGATTTGAACCAGGGACTGTAGTGACACCTCTTGCACTGAGATGCAGTGCTTTAGACTGCTGCACCACCTAGCCATGTGACACCATCTCACCTTCACTTAAAGATTATAGCTGTTTTACATGTGATGGTGATACTCAATGAAAAAGCCACATGGAACTGAGGCAATGGTGTGAAATGGTTATACTCTCATCCCATAATCCTATAAACTATAAAACTGTAGTCATGGTAACACCCCACACTTTGAACAGAGCAATTTATCTAGATCCTTCCTGGGGTTGGAGGAGCAGGAAGAGGAGAGGAGGACAGGGGGAGAGGAGGAGGAGAGGAACATGAAGAGGAGAGAAGGAGGAAGAAATTAGGAGAGGAGGAGGAGGAAGAGGAGAGGAGGAGAGGAGGAAGAGAGGAGGAGCCAGATGAGGAAGTAAGGAGGACCAGGTGGAGAGGAGGCGGGGAAACAGGAAGAGGAGAGGAGGAGGAGGAGGAGGAGGAGAGGATGAGCAGGAGATGAAGAGGAGAGGCAGAGCAGGAGGAGAAGAGGAGAGGCAGAGCAGGAGGAGAAGAGGAGGAGAAGTGGAGAGGAGGAGCCAGAGGAGGAGGAAAGGGGGAGATGAGAGGAGCAGGAGGAGCAGGGGAGGAGGAGAGGAGGAATAGGAGCAGGAGGAGGAGATGAGGAGGAGGAGAGGAGGAATAGGAGGAGAAGGAGAGGAGGTGTAGGAGGAGGAACAGGAGATGAGGAGGAGAGGAGGATGATATGAGGAGCAGGAGGAGGAGAGGAAGAGAGGAGAAAAGGAGCCGGAAGAGGTGAGAAGGAGCAGGATAGGGGGAGGAGAGGAAGAGAGAGGGAGAGCAGGAGCAGGAGAGGAGGAGAGAGAGCATGATTAGGACAGGAGGAGAGCAGGACAGATGTTTGCACTTGTGCGATAAAAAAATATCCCCATAATCTTAGAGGATGTTTGTCACCCTCTAGAAAGAGTTCTAAAGATAGATAATCATTCCTATCATGACTGTTGTTTTTAGCTGTGACTATCTCTTTAAGATCCTCTTTCAGAAGCAGAATGTTCACTGATTAATTCCTATTGATGAGATTCACATGCTACTCTAGACTAAATGATATGGAGGCATTGGAATACACTAAAGTACAGTATACTAGAACAGGGACAAATATTACGATAAAAGGTCCAGACTCCTGCTGGTTTCTCTTCTGCTTGAGTATGAATTGCACCAACCTGGTGTCCCAGGTCTAAATCAGTCCCTGATTAGAGGGGAATCACCCACCTGGTGTCCCAGGTCTAAATCAGTCCCTGATTAGAGGGGAATCATCCACCTGGTGTCCCAGGTCTAAACCAGTCCCTGATTAGAGGGGAATCACCCACCTGGTGTCCCAGGTCTAAATCAGTCCCTGATTAGAGGGGAATCACCCACCTGGTGTCCCAGGTCTAAATCAGTCCCTGGAATCATTTGAAAGTATACAATTTAAAAAAGCAGTGGAACTGGCTTCCGGGTTTCAATTTAAAGGGTAATAGTTGTATGTTTTTATTAATATTATTTATTTCACCTTCATTTAACCAAGAAAATTACAATACAATACAATATATTACATTACAATACAATACAATATATTACATTACAATACAATACAATGCATTACATTACAATACAATACAATGCATTACATTACAATACAATACAATATATTACATTACAATACAATGCAATACATTACATTACAATACATAACAATACATACCATCACAATACAATACAATATATTACATTACAATACAGTACAATACAATACAATACAATATGTTACATTACAATACAATACAATATATTACATTACAATACAATACAATACATTACAATACAATATATTACAATACAATACATTACATTACATTACAATACAATACATAACAATACATAACATTACAATACAATACAATACATTACAATGCAATACAATACAATATATTACAATATGTTACATTACAATGCAATACAATACATTACAATACAATATATTACAATACAATACATTACATTACATTACAATACAATACATTACAATACATAACATTACAATACAATACATTACAATACAATATATTACAATACAATACATTACATTACATTACAATACAATACATAACAATACATAACATTACAATACAATACATTACAATACAATATATTACAATACAATACATTACATTACATTACAATACAATACAATACATTACATTACATTACAATACAATACATTACAATACAATATATTACAATACAATACATTACAATACAATATATTACAATACAATACATTACATTACATTACAATACAATACATTACAATACAATATATTACAGTACAATACATTACAATACAATATATTACAATACAATACATTACAATACAATATATTACAATACAATACATTACATTACAATACAATACATTACAATACAATACATAACAATAACAACAGTAAGGGTCGTGGCAAAGGCTTGCATGTAAATAATGTCAGCATAATGCATCACAGATAAACCCTGGCTCCTTTGCACAACATCCATCCTAATTGACGTAGAACAAAACATATTTGTTTCTAATACAAAAACACAATATGAACTTCAGTTTCTTGGTCAAGTTTTCAAGGTGCTGCTTAAAATGCAGCTGTTCATCTAAATACTACCTCGGTACTTGTAAAATATATATATATATATACATATAAATACATGCCTAGGTACTTATAAGGAGAAACTCTTCAGATCAGTTGGCTTGTCTTTCTGGCATTCAGCACAGTTCCCAGAGGAAGAGTAGAAGGAGTAGACCATTTTGTTCGTCAGCGTACAGGTGGAGTTTTGCAGAGTTTGCAGAGTAACATACAGTGTGAAAAGGACCGGCCTTAACATGGACCCTTGTGGGACTCCTTTCTTGAGCTGTGGAAACTGTGATTTCATGCCGTCCTGTGCCATTTGAGGACAGGCTGGCAGCACAGACCTACTGAGATGTACTGTAAGGTTCACAGTGGCAGAAGAGCAGCACAGCCCTGTACTACGTAACATGGAAATCCCAGCAGACGATTTCTCTCTAGGTCTTATTGTCCCATGTTAATGTATGCAGGTTAAGACAGACAACAGTGCTCCCACGTCCCTATAGCAACCTCAGCCTGATGAAGATACACTCAGTGACGATCAATTACAAGATGTCAGAAAATCAAACATATCTCTATTACTGAACGGCAGCAGTCTGCAGCGATGCTCCATCCCTCCATCGCTACATCCCTCCATCCCTCCATCGCTACATCCCTCCATCCCTCCATCCCTCCATCCTTCCATCCCTCCATCCCTCCATCGCTACATCCCTCCATCCCTCCATCCCTCCATCGCTACATCCCTCCATCCCTCCATCGCTACATCCCTCCATCCCTCCATCGCTCCACATCCCTCCATCGCTACATTGCTGCATCCCTCCATCCTTCCATCCCTCCCTAGCAGGTGCTACGGTGTGTTTTTAATCTGCTACATGTTCCGTATTCACCCCTATGGATCAAAAGGACCCTTGATTTCCCTCTGCTCTGCTCATTAAGTGCAGTGAGAAGGAGCACGGAAGCAGCGAAGACCCTCCCGGGAGCCAGCTTGATTACCGTATATCATTACCATCACACTCAGCGGAGGCACGGGGGCTGAGCCCCAACCCGCCTCGATGCACATGAACACATTAGCAAGGTGACCCCTCTCTCATTTTCACGCAGAGTTTTTTACGCACCACTTGTACACCGAAGCAAGGCTCGTTAGATTTTAATTGTCAAGGCTAAGCCAAATACCCCCAGCTGACTGTGTGATATTTTAAGGCTTGAGGGAGACACCAAAAATACTATCCTTTCACCCACACTCTTTCTCCACTTGCCCATTAATGTGACGGAAACTACTTAAACGATAGTAAATCTGTCATTGATTTAGGACTGTTTAATTCTGATATCAGTTGTGTTCTATGACTAAACATTAAGCTAGAATATTTCTTTTTTATCTAACAACAGACTTTTCTGTTGTTTCTTTCTCTCTTTCACATTTTATCTATTTACTGTTGCCGGAAGTTTACATACACCTTAGCCAAGTACATTTAAATCCGTTTTTCACATTTCCTGACATTTTATCCTAGTAAAAATTCCCCTGACTTAGGTCATTTAGGATCACCACTTTATTTTAAGAATGTGAAATGTCAGAATAATAGTAGAGAGAATTATTTATTTCAGCTTTTATTTCTTTCATCACATCCCCAGCGGGTGAGAAGTTTACATACACTCAATTAGAATTTGGTAGCATTGACTTCAAATTGTTTAACTTGAGTCAAACTTTTTGAGTAGCCTTCCACAAGCTTCCCACAATAAGTTGGGTGAATTTTGGCCCATTCCCCCTGACAGAGCTGGTGTAACAGAGTCAGGTTTGAGGGCCTCCTTGTTCGCACACGCTTTTTCAGTTCTGCCCACACATTTTCTATGGAATTGAGATCAGGGCTTTGTGATGGCCACTCCAATACCTTGACTTTGTTGTCCTTAAGCCATTTTGCCACAACTTTGGAAGAATGCTTGGGGTCATTCTCCATTTCAAGAACCATTTGCGACCAAGCTTTAACTTCCTGACTGATGTCTTGAGATGTTGCTTCAATATATCCACATCATTTCCCTTCCTCATGATGCCATCTATTATGTGAAGTGCACCAGTCCCTCCTGCAGCAAATCACCCCCACAACATGATGCTGCCACCCTTGTGCTTCACGATTGGGATGGTGTTCTACGGCTTGCAAGCCTCTCCCTTTTTCCTCCAAACATAATGTTGGGCATTATGGCCAAACATTTCTATTTTTGTTTCATCAGATCAGAGGACATTTCTCCAAAAAGTACGATCTTTGTCCCCATGTGCAGTTGCAAACCGCAGTTTTGGAGCAGTGGTTTCTTACTTGCTGACCAGCATTTCAGGTTATGTTGATATAGGACTCGTTTTACAGTGGATATAGATACTTTTGTACCTGTTTCCTCCAGCATCTTCACAAGGTCCTTTGTTGTTGTTCTGGGATTGATTTGCACTTTTCGCACCAAATGATGTTCTTCTCTAGGAGACAAAACGCGTCTCCTTCCTGAGCGGTATGACGGCTGCGTGTTCGCATGGTGTTTATACTTGTGTACTATTGTTTGTACAGATGAACGTGGTACCTTCAGGCATTTGGAAATTGCTCCCAATGATGAATCAGAATTGCGGAGGTATACAATATTTTTTCTGAGGTTTTGGCTGTTTTCTTTAGATTTTCCCATGATGCCAAGTAAAGAGGCACTGAGTTTGAAGGTAGGCCTTGAAAGACATCCACATCATTTTCTGGAATTTTCCAAGCTGTTTAAAGGCAGTCAACTTAGTGTTTGTAAACTTCTGACCCACTGGAATTGTGATACAGTGAATTATAAGGTAAATAATCTGTCTGTAAACAAATGTTGGAAAAATTACTTGTTTCATGCACAAAGTAGATGTCCTAACCAACTTGCCAAAACTATTGTTTGTTAACAAGAAATGTGTGGAGTGGTTGAAAAAAATGTGTTTTAATCCAACCTAAGTGTATATAAACTTCAGATTTCAACTGTCTTCTCTCTCTCTCTCCCCCCACCTCTCCTCTCCTCTCCTCCCCCACCACTCCTCTCCTCTCCTCCCTCTCCCCTCCCCTCCCCTCCTCTCCCTCTCCTCTCCCCCCTCTCCTCTCTCTCTCTCCCCTCCTCTCCCCTCAATCCTCTCCTCCCCTCTCCTCTCCCTCTCCTCCCTCTCCTCTCTCTCTCTCCTCTCCTCTCCCCTCCTCTCCTCTCATCTCCTCTCCTCTCCCTCTTCCTCTCCTCTCCCTCTCCGCTCTCTCTCTCTCTCCTCTCCTCTCCTCCTCTCCTCTCCCTCTCATCTCCTCCCTCTCCTCTCCTCTCCTCTCTCCTCTCCTCTCCTCTCCTCTCCTCTCCTCCTCTCTCCCTCTCCTTTCCTTTCCTCTCCTCTCCTCTCCTCCCTCTCCCTCTCCCTCCTCTCCTCCCCTCCTCTCCTCTCCTCCTCTCCTCTCCTCTCCTTCCTCCTCTCCTCTCCTCTCCTCTCCCCTCCTCTCCTCTCCTCTCCTCTCCTTTCCTTTCCTTTCCTCTCCTCTCCTCTCCTCTCCTCTCTTCCCTATCCTCTCTCTCTCCTCTCCCCTCCTCCCTCCAGACCAGAACCCATATATTTTTGATCTGCTTTTTGCATCTTTCTAAGAACTTTTTTTTCCGCTAGTGTGATATTACTTCCTTCTATGTATGATATTACCATAAGTGCTGTGTGGTTCTGTGTGGCTCGGCTGCAGGTTGAAGGGTTTTAATGGGACAGCATTTCCATTTCAGAGAGGATGCATGCAGCAGCGTTGGCAGAGTGGGAGGACGGGGGAGACTGGAGAAGGAGAGGGGGAGAGAGAGAGGCAGTACAAAGAGAATGGTACAGTAGAGACATTCCTTACCAAGTCAGCTTTAATAGCATAGAGAGGACCACACACACACACACACACACACACACACACACACACACACACACACACACACACACACACACACACACACACACACACACACACACACACACACACACACACACACACACACACACACACACACAACATATCTGGATGGTTAGAAGCAGCCTTCTGTAAGGCCTAATCAGGAAGCCCCAGTAGAACCTCATCCAGGGGCTCGCCTGAGAAATCCTCCCCAACATTAGAGGCTTAGAGGGGGGAGATTCATTCCCCGTGGTCCCACACCACCCTTCAAGTTTCAAGTTTGAATGTCATGTGCACAAGTCCAGTGAAATGCCCTTTCTTCCCAGCTCTAACCCCAACAACGCAGTAATCAATATCACATCCATACAAAAATAACAAGGTAAAACAAAAACACACAAGAAATAAGAAGAATCTATATACAGGGTCAGTTCCAAGGTCAGTTCAGTACCATATTAACAATGTACAGGGATACTGGTGTGATGGAGGTAGATATGTACAGGGGGAAGGGGACTATATACAGGGTCAGTACCATATTAACAATGTACAGGGATACTGGTGTGATGGAGGTAGATATGTACAGGGGGAAGGGGACTATATACAGGGTCAGTACCATATTAACAATGTACAGGGATACTGGTGTGATGGAGGTAGATATGTACAGGGGGAAGGGGACTATATACAGGGTCAGTACCATATTAACAATGTACAGGGATACTGGTGTGATGGAGGTAGATATGTACAGGGGGAAGGGGACTATATACAGGGTCAGTAGCATATTAACAATGTACAGGGATACTGGAGTGATGTAGGTAGATATGTACAGGGATACTGGAGTGATGTAGGTAGATATGTATAGGGGAAGGGGACAGGGATACTGGAGTGATGGAGGTAGATATGTATAGGGGAAGGGGACAGGGATATTGGAGTGATGGAGGTAGATATGTACAGGGGAAGGGGACAGGGATATTGGAGTGATGGAGGTAGATATGTATAGGGGGAAGGGGACAGGGATACTGGAGTGATGGAGGTAGATATGTATAGGGGTAAGATGACAGGGATACTGGTGTGATGGAGGTAGATATGTATAACAAGGGGACAGGGATACTGGAGTGATGGAGGTAGATATGTACAGGGGAAGGGGACAGGGATATTGGAGTGATGGAGGTAGATATGTACAGGGGAAGGGGACAGGGATATTGGAGTGATGGAGGTAGATATGTACAGGGGGAAGGGGACTATATACAGGGTCAGTACCATATTAACAATGTACAGGGATACTGGAGTGATGGAGGTAGATATGTATAGTGATGGAGGTAGATATGTATAGGGGGAAGGAGACAGGGATACTGGAGTGATGGAGGAAGATATGTATAGGGGGAAGGGGACAGGGATACTGGAGTGATGGAGGAAGATATGTATAGGGGTAAGGAGACAGGGATACTGTAGTGATGGAGGTAGATATGTATAGTGGTAAGTTGACCATATACAGGGTCAATACCATATTAACAATGTACAGGGATACTGGAGTGATGGAGGTAGATATGTATAGTGATGGAGGTAGATATGTATAGTGATGGAAGTAGATATGTATATCACTGCCTGGTACGGCAACTGCACAGCCTCTGACCGCAAGGCACTACAGAGGGTAGAGCGAACAGTCCAGTACATCACCAGGGCCAAACTTCCTGCCATCCAGGACCTCTGTACCAGGCGGTGTCAGAGGAAGGCCCTAAAAATTGTCAAAGACCCCAGGTACCCCAGTCATAGACTGTTCTCTCTACTATTGCATGGCAAGTGGTACCGGAGCGCCAAGTCTAGGACAAAAAAGCTTCTCAACCATTTTTAACCCCAAGACTCCTGAACAGGTAATCAAATGGACTATTTGCATTGTGTGTTAACAAAGAAAGGCTGTGAAAAAGAAATGGCATTGTTTATCATCTTGATCGTACGCAACATTTAATTTATTTCCAATTGTTTCATAGAAACAAAATCGCCTTGAAGAAATCGTTATTTTATTCACAATTATTGAAACCCCTGAATTCAATGCTTTAAGCAGCATCCTTTTGATAACAGCTCTGGGTCTTCTGCTATAATGTTCTATGAGGTGCGAGAACACGTTCAGCATGTTTCGAGCTGTTGAGACGCATATTGAGTTATTTCATGGCTGGTTATAACACCTACATAAGAGTGTCAAAGCCACACGAGGCAAAACATTCCTTTACACCGTAACCTACCTGTCAACAGTGTCCGTATGTCATATTTACCTTGTTCAATTATCTTTGTAACCCTATGCTCTGTTTCTGATGACTGGGATGAATGCAGGAGCAGATTACAAGAGCAGGACAAGACATCCTCTGTGAACTGATGACTGACAGAAGGGCCTGTACGTGATTGGACGATCTGGCATTATGATGTCATAATGCTTCTTGACAGTGTCATGAAGTGTATTTTCTGCAAGATATTTAAAATATGATGAAGAAAATAAAATGTAAAGAATGAATTACAACAACAACAACAACAACAACAACGAAAGACTTAAGACGTGCTTCTGCACCTGCATTGCTTGCTGTTTGGGGTTTTAGGCTGGGTTTCTGTACAGCACTTTGAGATATCAGCTGTAGATGTACGAAGGGTTATATAAATAAATCTGATTTGATTTGATTTGATTTGACTTAAGAAATAATCTTTCAAACGAAAGGAAACTTCTTGGCAGAGAAAAAGCAAATGTGAAAAAAAAATGTGGGTTTTTACACTCTTATGATTGTGTCATAACCCACCATACAATTACACAATACATGTCACAACAGGTGTAGATGCAGGTGTAGATACAGGTGTAGATACAGGTGTAGATACAGGTGTAGATGCAGGTGTAGATGCAGGTGGAGATGCAGGTGTAGATGCAGGTGTAGATGCAGGTGTAGATACAGGTGTGGATACAGGTGTGGATGCAGGTGTAGATGCAGGTGGAGATGCAGGTGTAGATGCAGGTGTAGATGCAGGTGTAGATGCAGGTGTAGATGCAGGTGTAGATACTGTGGCAGGGGCGGCAGGGTAGCCTAGTGGTTAGAGCATTGGACTAGTAACCGAAAGGTTGCAAGTTCGAATCCCCGAGCTGACAAGGTACAAATTTGTCGTTCTGCCCCTGAACAGGCAGTTAAACCACTGTTCCAGGGCCGTCATTGAAAATAAGAATTTGTTCTTAACTGACTTGCCTAGTTAAATAAAGGTTAAAAAAATATATAGGTGTAGATGCTTTCAATACAACTGGGAATTCGGGAGGGGGAAAACAGGTCAAATGATGTTCAAGTTGGCGGGACATCTGAAATCTAGAAAGATATCCGATTTAGATGGATTAT
>NC_088239.1:364451-439451 GCF_036934945.1 Oncorhynchus masou masou | reverse complement strand
CCTCCTGCGGGGACAGGGGCTGGGATAAAGGATTTAACAGAATGTAGGACAAAACACACAACACAACAAGAGAGACACCATAACACTACATAAAGAGAGGCCTAAGACAACACAGCATGGCAGCAACACATGACAACACAGCATGGCAGCAACACATGACAACACAGCATGGTAGCAGCACAAAACATGATAAAAACATTATTGGACACAGACAGCAGCAAAAAGGGCAAGAAGGTAGAGACAACAATACATCACACAAAACAGCCACAACTGTCAGCAAGAGTGCCATTGATTGAGTCTTTGAATTAAGAGATTGAATTAAAACTGTTCAGTTTGATTGTTTTTTACAGCTCGTTCCAGTCGGTAGCTGCAGCGCACTGAAAAGAGGATGACCCAGGGATGTGTCTGCTTTGGGGACCTTCAACAGAAATGTGTCTGGCAGAACGGGTGTTGTATGTGGAGGATGAGGGCTGCAGTAGGTATCTCAGATAGGGAGGAGTGAGGCCTAAGTGGGTTTTATAAATAAGCATCAACCAGTGGGTCTTGTGACGGTTATACAGAGATGACCAGTTTACAGAGGAGTATAGAGTGCAGTGATATGTCCTATAAGGAGCCTTGGTGGCAATTCTGATGGCTGAATGGTAAAGAACATCTAGCCACGAGAGAGCACCCTTACCTGCCTATCTATAAATGACGTCTCCATACTCTAGCATGGGTAGGATGTTCATCTGAATCAGGGTTAGTTTGGCAACTATGGTGAAAGCGATTACAATGGAGGAAACCAAGTCTAGATTTAACTTAGCCTGCAGCTTTGATATGTGCTGAGAGAAGGACAGTGTACCATCTAGCCATACTCCCAAGTGCTTGTATGAGGTGACTACCTCAAGTTCTAAACCCTCAGAGGAAGTAATCACACCTGTGGGGAGAGGGGCATTCTTCTTACCAAACCACATGGCCTTTGTTCTGGAGGTGTTCAGAACAAGGTTAAGGGCAGAGAAAGCACGTTGGACACTAAGAAAGCTTTGTTGTAGAGCGTTTAACACAAAATCCAGGGAGGGGCCAGCTGAGTATAAGACTGTATCATCTGCATATAAATGGATGAGAGAGCTTCTTACTGCCTGAGCTATGTTGTTGATGTAATTTGAGAAGTAGTGGTAGTGGTAGGCTCTATCTAACACTGTAACTAGAGGTGAATATAGATGTATTGTTGTTATGGCTAACACTGTGACTAGAGGTGGTATATAGATGTATTGTTGTCATGGCTAACACTGTAACTAGAGGTGAATATAGATGTATTGATGTCATGGCTAACACTGTGACTAGAGGTGAATATATAGATGTATTGTTGTCATGGCTAACACTGTAACTAGAGGTGGTATATAGATGTATTGTTGTCATGGCTAACACTGTGACTAGAGGTGGTATATTGATGTATTGTTTTCATGGCTAACACTGTAACTAGAGGTGAATATTTAGATGTATTGTTGTCATGGCGTTGTCATGGCTGACACTGTGACTAGAGGTGGTATATTGATGTATTGTTTTCATGGCTAACACTGTAACTAGAGGTGAATATTTAGATGTATTGTTGTCATGGCTAACACTGTGACTAGAGGTGGTATATAGATGTATTGTTGACATGGCTAACACTGTGACTAGAGGTGAATATTTAGATGTAT
Organism: Oncorhynchus masou masou; assembly: GCF_036934945.1. Classification (NCBI taxonomy): domain Eukaryota; kingdom Metazoa; phylum Chordata; class Actinopteri; order Salmoniformes; family Salmonidae; genus Oncorhynchus; species Oncorhynchus masou. The sequence continues at coordinate 437,772 of NC_088239.1, read as the reverse complement.
TGTTGTCATGGCTAACACTGTAACTAGAGGTGAATATTTAGATGTATTGTTGTCATGGCGTTGTCATGGCTAACACTGTGACTAGAGGTGGTATATAGATGTATTGTTGTCATGGCTAACACTGTGACTAGAAGTTGTATATAGATGTATTGTTGTCATGGCTAACACTGTGACTAGAGGTGGTATATAGATGTATTGTTGTCATGGCTAACACTGTAACTAGAGGTGAATATAGATGTATCGTTGTCATGGCTAACACTGTAACTAGAGGTGGTATATAGATGTATTGTTGTCATGGCTAACACTGTGACTAGAGGTGGTATATAGATGTATTGTTGTCATGGCTACCACTGTGACTAGAGGTGAATATATAGATGTAGTGTTGTCATGGCTAACACTGTAACTAGAGGTGAATATTTAGATGTATTGTTGTCATGGCGTTGTCATGGCTAACACTGTGACTAGAGGTGGTATATAGATGTATTGTTGTCATGGCTAACACTATGACTAGAAGGTATATAGATGTATTGTTGTCATGGCTAACACTGTGACTAGAGGTGGTATATAGATGTATTGTTGTCATGGCTACCACTGTGACTAGAGGTGCATATATAGATGTATTGTTGTCATGGCTAACACTGTAACTAGAGGTGAATATTTAGATGTATTGTTGTCATGGCTAACACTGTGACTAGATGTTGTATATAGATGTATTGTTGTCTTGGCTAACACTGTGACTAGAGGTGGTATATAGATGTATTGTTGTCATGACTAACACTGTAACTAGAGGTTGTATATAGATGTATTGTTGTCATGGCTAACACTGTGACTAGAGGTGGTATATAGATGTATTGTTGTCATGGCTAACACTGTAACTAGAGGTGAATATAGATGTATTGTTGTCATGGCTAACACTGTAACTAGAGGTGGTATATAGATGTATTGTTGTCATGGCTAACACTGTAACTAGAGGTGAATATGTAGATGTATTGTTGTCATGGCTAACACTGTAACTAGAGGTGAATATAGATGTATTGTTGTCATGGCTAACACTGTAACTAGAGGTGAATATAGATGTATTGTTGTCATGGCTAACACTGTAACTAGAGGTGAATATAGATGTATTGTTGTCATGGCTAACACTGTGACTAGAGGTGAATATAGATGTATTGTTGTCATGGCTACCACTGTGACTAGAGGTGAATATATAGATGTAGTGTTGTCATGGCTAACACTGTAACTAGAGGTGAATATTTAGATGTATTGTTGTCATGGCGTTGCCATGGCTAACACTGTGACTAGAGGTGAATATAGATGTATTGTTGTCATGGCTAACACTGTAACTAGAGGTGGTATATAGATGTATTGTTGTCATGGCTAACACTGTGATTAGAGGTGGTATATAGATGTATTGTTGTCATGGCTAACACTGTGACTAGAGGTGAATATTTAGATGTATTGTTGTCATGGCTAACACTGTAACTAGAGGTGAATATAGATGTATTGTTGTCATGGCTAACACTGTAACTAGAGGTAAATATAGATGTATTGTTGTCATGGCTAACACTGTGACTAGAGGTGAATATAGATGTATTGTTGTCATGGCTAACACTGTGACTAGAGGTGAATATAGATGTATTGTTGTCATGGCTACCACTGTGACTAGAGGTGAATATATAGATGTAGTGTTGTCATGGCTAACACTGTAACTAGAGGTGAATATTTAGATGTATTGTTGTCATGGCGTTGCCATGGCTAACACTGTGACTAGAGGTGGTATATAGATGTATTGTTGTCATGGCTAACACTGTGACTAGAGGTGAATATTTAGATGTATTGTTGTCATGGCTAACACTGTGACTAGAGGTTGTATATAGATGTATTGTTGTCTTGGCTTACACTGTAACTAGAGGTGGTATATAGATGTATTGTTGTCATGGCTAACACTGTGACTAGAGGTGGTATATTGATGTATTGTTTTCATGGCTAACACTGTAACTAGAGGTGAATATTTAGATGTATTGTTGTCATGGCGTTGTCATGGCTGACACTGTGACTAGAGGTGGTATATTGATGTATTGTTTTCATGGCTAACACTGTAACTCGAGGTGAATATTTAGATGTATTGTTGTCATGGCTAACACTGTGACTAGAGGTGGTATATAGATGTATTGTTGACATGGCTAACACTGTGACTAGAGGTGAATATTTAGATGTATTGTTGTCATGGCTAACACTGTAACTAGAGGTGAATATTTAGATGTATTGTTGTCATGGCGTTGTCATGGCTAACACTGTGACTAGAGGTGGTATATAGATGTATTGTTGTCATGGCTAACACTGTGACTAGAAGTTGTATATAGATGTATTGTTGTCATGGCTAACACTGTGACTAGAGGTGGTATATAGATGTATTGTTGTCATGGCTACCACTGTGACTAGAGGTGAATATATAGATGTATTGTTGTCATGGCTAACACTGTAACTAGAGGTGAATATTTAGATGTATTGTTGTCATGGCTAACACTGTGACTAGAGGTTGTATATAGATGTATTGTTGTCATGGCTAACACTGTAACTAGAGGTGAATATAGATGTATCGTTGTCATGGCTAACACTGTAACTAGAGGTGGTATATAGATGTATTGTTGTCATGGCTAACACTGTGACTAGAGGTGGTATATAGATGTATTGTTGTCATGGCTACCACTGTGACTAGAGGTGAATATATAGATGTAGTGTTGTCATGGCTAACACTGTAACTAGAGGTGAATATTTAGATGTATTGTTGTCATGGCGTTGTCATGGCTAACACTGTGACTAGAGGTGGTATATAGATGTATTGTTGTCATGGCTAACACTATGACTAGAAGTTGTATATAGATGTATTGTTGTCATGGCTAACACTGTGACTAGAGGTGGTATATAGATGTATTGTTGTCATGGCTACCACTGTGACTAGAGGTGCATATATAGATGTATTGTTGTCATGGCTAACACTGTAACTAGAGGTGAATATTTAGATATATTGTTGTCATGGCTAACACTGTGACTAGATGTTGTATATAGATGTATTGTTGTCTTGGCTAACACTGTGACTAGAGGTGGTATATAGATGTATTGTTGTCATGACTAACACTGTAACTAGAGGTTGTATATAGATGTATTGTTGTCATGGCTAACACTGTGACTAGAGGTGGTATATAGATGTATTGTTGTCATGGCTAACACTGTAACTAGAGGTGAATATAGATGTATTGTTGTCATGGCTAACACTGTAACTAGAGGTGGTATATAGATGTATTGTTGTCATGGCTAACACTGTGACTAGAGGTGAATATTTAGATGTATTGTTGACATGGCTAACACTGTAACTAGAGGTGAATATAGATGTATTGTTGTCATGGCTAACACTAACTAGAGGTAAATATAGATGTATTGTTGTCATGGCTAACACTGTGACTAGAGGTGAATATAGATGTATTGTTGTCATGGCTAACACTGTGACTAGAGGTGAATATAGATGTATTGTTGTCATGGCTACCACTGTGACTAGAGGTGAATATATAGATGTAGTGTTGTCATGGCTAACACTGTAACTAGAGGTGAATATTTAGATGTATTGTTGTCATGGCGTTGCCATGGCTAACACTGTGACTAGAGGTGGTATATAGATGTATTGTTGTCATGGCTAACACTGTGACTAGAAGTTGTATATAGATGTATTGTTGTCATGGCTAACACTGTGACTAGAGGTGAATATTTAGATGTATTGTTGTCATGGCTAACACTGTGACTAGAGGTTGTATATAGATGTATTGTTGTCTTGGCTTACACTGTGACTAGAGGTGGTATATAGATGTATTGTTGTCATAGCTAACACTGTAACTAGAGGTGGTATATAGATGTATTGTTGTCATGGCTAACTCTGTGACTAGAGGTGGTATATAGATGTATTGTTGTCATGGCTACCACTGTGACTAGAGGTTAATATATAGATGTTGTGTTGTCATGGCTAACACTGTAACTAGAGGTGAATATTTAGATGTATTGTTCTCATGGCGTTGTCATGGCTAACACTGTGACTAGAGGTGGTATATAGATGTATTGTTGTCATGGCTAACTCTGTGACTAGAGGTGGTATATAGATGTATTGTTGTCATGGCTACCACTGTGACTAGAGGTGAATATATAGATGTAGTGTTGTCATGGCTAACACTGTAACTAGAGGTGAATATTTAGATGTATTGTTGTCATGGCGTTGCCATGGCTAACACTGTGACTAGAGGTGGTATATAGATGTATTGTTGTCATGGCTAACACTGTGACTAGAAGTTGTATATAGATGTATTGTTGTCATGGCTAACACTGTGACTAGAGGTGAATATTTAGATGTATTGTTGTCATGGCTAACACTGTGACTAGAGGTGGTATATAGATGTATTGTTGTCATGGCTAACACTGTAACTAGAGGTGGTATATAGATGTATTGTTGTCATGGCTAACTCTGTGACTAGAGGTGGTATATAGATGTATTGTTGTCATGGCTACCACTGTGACTAGAGGTGAATATATAGATGTAGTGTTGTCATGGCTAACACTGTAACTAGAGGTGAATATTTAGATGTATTGTTGTCATGGCGTTGCCATGGCTAACACTGTGACTAGAGGTGGTATATAGATGTATTGTTGTCATGGCTAACACTGTGACTAGAAGTTGTATATAGATGTATTGTTGTCATGGCTAACACTGTGACTAGAGGTGAATATTTAGATGTATTGTTGTCATGGCTAACACTGTGACTAGAGGTTGTATATAGATGTATTGTTGTCTTGGCTTACACTGTAACTAGAGGTGGTATATAGATGTATTGTTGTCATGGCTAACACTGTGACTAGAGGTGGTATATTGATGTATTGTTTTCATGGCTAACACTGTAACTAGAGGTGAATATTTAGATGTATTGTTGTCATGGCGTTGTCATGGCTGACACTGTGACTAGAGGTGGTATATTGATGTATTGTTTTCATGGCTAACACTGTAACTCGAGGTGAATATTTAGATGTATTGTTGTCATGGCTAACACTGTGACTAGAGGTGGTATATAGATGTATTGTTGACATGGCTAACACTGTGACTAGAGGTGAATATTTAGATGTATTGTTGTCATGGCGTTGTCATGGCTAACACTGTGACTAGAGGTGGTATATAGATGTATTGTTGTCATGGCTAACACTGTGACTAGAAGTTGTATATAGATGTATTGTTGTCATGGCTAACACTGTGACTAGAGGTGGTATATAGATGTATTGTTGTCATGGCTACCACTGTGACTAGAGGTGAATATATAGATGTATTGTTGTCATGGCTAACACTGTAACTAGAGGTGAATATTTAGATGTATTGTTGTCATGGCTAACACTGTGACTAGAGGTTGTATATAGATGTATTGTTGTCATGGCTAACACTGTAACTAGAGGTGAATATAGATGTATCGTTGTCATGGCTAACACTGTAACTAGAGGTGGTATATAGATGTATTGTTGTCATGGCTAACACTGTGACTAGAGGTGGTATATAGATGTATTGTTGTCATGGCTACCACTGTGACTAGAGGTGAATATATAGATGTAGTGTTGTCATGGCTAACACTGTAACTAGAGGTGAATATTTAGATGTATTGTTGTCATGGCGTTGTCATGGCTAACACTGTGACTAGAGGTGGTATATAGATGTATTGTTGTCATGGCTAACACTATGACTAGAAGTTGTATATAGATGTATTGTTGTCATGGCTAACACTGTGACTAGAGGTGGTATATAGATGTATTGTTGTCATGGCTACCACTGTGACTAGAGGTGCATATATAGATGTATTGTTGTCATGGCTAACACTGTAACTAGAGGTGAATATTTAGATATATTGTTGTCATGGCTAACACTGTGACTAGATGTTGTATATAGATGTATTGTTGTCTTGGCTAACACTGTGACTAGAGGTGGTATATAGATGTATTGTTGTCATGACTAACACTGTAACTAGAGGTTGTATATAGATGTATTGTTGTCATGGCTAACACTGTGACTAGAGGTGGTATATAGATGTATTGTTGTCATGGCTAACACTGTAACTAGAGGTGAATATAGATGTATTGTTGTCATGGCTAACACTGTAACTAGAGGTGGTATATAGATGTATTGTTGTCATGGCTAACACTGTGACTAGAGGTGAATATTTAGATGTATTGTTGACATGGCTAACACTGTAACTAGAGGTGAATATAGATGTATTGTTGTCATGGCTAACACTGTAACTAGAGGTAAATATAGATGTATTGTTGTCATGGCTAACACTGTGACTAGAGGTGAATATAGATGTATTGTTGTCATGGCTAACACTGTGACTAGAGGTGAATATAGATGTATTGTTGTCATGGCTACCACTGTGACTAGAGGTGAATATATAGATGTAGTGTTGTCATGGCTAACACTGTAACTAGAGGTGAATATTTAGATGTATTGTTGTCATGGCGTTGCCATGGCTAACACTGTGACTAGAGGTGGTATATAGATGTATTGTTGCCATGGCTAACACTGTGACTAGAAGTTGTATATAGATGTATTGTTGTCATGGCTAACACTGTGACTAGAGGTGAATATTTAGATGTATTGTTGTCATGGCTAACACTGTGACTAGAGGTTGTATATAGATGTATTGTTGTCTTGGCTTACACTGTGACTAGAGGTGGTATATAGATGTATTGTTGTCATGGCTAACACTGTAACTAGAGGTGGTATATAGATGTATTGTTGTCATGGCTAACTCTGTGACTAGAGGTGGTATATAGATGTATTGTTGTCATGGCTACCACTGTGACTAGAGGTGAATATATAGATGTTGTGTTGTCATGGCTAACACTGTAACTAGAGGTGAATATTTAGATGTATTGTTCTCATGGCGTTGTCATGGCTAACACTGTGACTAGAGGTGGTATATAGATGTATTGTTGTCATGGCTAACACTGTGACTAGAAGTTGTATATAGATGTATTGTTGTCATGGCTAACACTGTGACTAGAGGTGGTATATAGATGTATTGTTGTCATGGCTACCACTGTGACTAGAGGTGCATATATAGATGTATTGTTGTCATGGCTAACACTGTAACTAGAGGTGAATATTTAGATGTATTGTTGTCATGGCTAACACTGTGACTAGATGTTGTATATAGATGTATTGTTGTCTTGGCTAACACTGTGACTAGAGGTGGTATATAGATGTATTGTTGTCATGACTAACACTGTAACTAGAGGTTGTATATAGATGTATTGTTGTCATGGCTAACACTGTGACTAGAGGTGGTATATAGATGTATTGTTGTCATGGCTAACACTGTAACTAGAGGTGAATATAGATGTATTGTTGTCATGGCTAACACTGTAACTAGAGGTGGTATATAGATGTATTGTTGTCATGGCTAACACTGTGATTAGAGGTGGTATATAGATGTATTGTTGTCATGGCTAACACTGTGACTAGAGGTGAATATTTAGATGTATTGTTGTCATGGCTAACACTGTAACTAGAGGTGAATATAGATGTATTGTTGTCATGGCTAACACTGTAACTAGAGGTAAATATAGATGTATTGTTGTCATGGCTAACACTGTGACTAGAGGTGAATATAGATGTATTGTTGTCATGGCTAACACTGTGACTAGAGGTGAATATAGATGTATTGTTGTCATGGCTAACACTGTGACTAGAGGTGGGATATAGATGTATTGTTGTCATGGCTAACACTGTGACTAGAGGTGAATATAGATGTATTGTTGTCATGGCTACCACTGTGACTAGAGGTGAATATATAGATGTAGTGTTGTCATGGCTAACACTGTAACTAGAGGTGAATATTTAGATGTATTGTTGTCATGGCGTTGCCATGGCTAACACTGTGACTAGAGGTGGTATATAGATGTATTGTTGCCATGGCTAACACTGTGACTAGAAGTTGTATATAGATGTATTGTTGTCATGGCTAACACTGTGACTAGAGGTGAATATTTAGATGTATTGTTGTCATGGCTAACACTGTGACTAGAGGTTGTATATAGATGTATTGTTGTCTTGGCTTACACTGTGACTAGAGGTGGTATATAGATGTATTGTTGTCATGGCTAACACTGTAACTAGAGGTGGTATATAGATGTATTGTTGTCATGGCTAACTCTGTGACTAGAGGTGGTATATAGATGTATTGTTGTCATGGCTACCACTGTGACTAGAGGTGAATATATAGATGTTGTGTTGTCATGGCTAACACTGTAACTAGAGGTGAATATTTAGATGTATTGTTCTCATGGCGTTGTCATGGCTAACACTGTGACTAGAGGTGGTATATAGATGTATTGTTGTCATGGCTAACACTGTGACTAGAAGTTGTATATAGATGTATTGTTGTCATGGCTAACACTGTGACTAGAGGTGCATATATAGATGTATTGTTGTCATGGCTAACACTGTAACTAGAGGTGAATATTTAGATGTATTGTTGTCATGGCTAACACTGTGACTAGATGTTGTATATAGATGTATTGTTGTCTTGGCTAACACTGTGACTAGAGGTGGTATATAGATGTATTGTTGTCATGACTAACACTGTAACTAGAGGTTGTATATAGATGTATTGTTGTCATGGCTAACACTGTGACTAGAGGTGGTATATAGATGTATTGTTGTCATGGCTAACACTGTAACTAGAGGTGAATATAGATGTATTGTTGTCATGGCTAACACTGTAACTAGAGGTGGTATATAGATGTATTGTTGTCATGGCTAACACTGTGATTAGAGGTGGTATATAGATGTATTGTTGTCATGGCTAACACTGTGACTAGAGGTGAATATTTAGATGTATTGTTGTCATGGCTAACACTGTAACTAGAGGTGAATATAGATGTATTGTTGTCATGGCTAACACTGTAACTAGAGGTAAATATAGATGTATTGTTGTCATGGCTAACACTGTGACTAGAGGTGAATATAGATGTATTGTTGTCATGGCTAACACTGTGACTAGAGGTGAATATAGATGTATTGTTGTCATGGCTAACACTGTGACTAGAGGTGGGATATAGATGTATTGTTGTCATGGCTAACACTGTAACTAGAGGTGAATATAGATGTATTGTTGTCATGGCTAACACTGTAGCTAGAGGTGAATATAGATGTATTGTTGTCATGGCTAACACTGTAACTAGAGGTGGTATATAGATGTATTGTTGTCATGGCTAACACTGTAACTAGAGGTGGTATATAGATGTATTGTTGTCATGGCTAACACTGTAACTAGAGGTGGCAGCATAACAACAAAATATGAGACTTAATTTAGGAAGGACATCATCTGATCCAAGGCGAGAGCAGAGAAGGGTTTATTTTGTCATACTTTCAGAAATAGACTGGAGCTCGTCTTCGCATGGAGAGATTGGCAGTGCAGTCAGGAAAGTGATTTCAGAGTAGAGCAGAGAAGGTTGCAGGAATTGAATTGCCGTGAGTGTTGGGTAAGCAAGCTACTTTAATTTGGTCTGGGAGCATGCATTCTCAAAGTGGGGACTCCTAAATGGCACCATATTCCCTACATGCAGTCGTGTACTATGTTTGACCACAGACTTATGGGCCCTGGTCAAAACCTTGTGCCCTATATATAGGGAAATAGTGTGTCATTTTGGACCCTCCTTGCCAGCTTGGCTGTAATTGGAGGCAGAACAAGTGCTTTCCATTTCCATCAGATGCTTTCATGTAGTTTGAGACTTTTCCAAGTGAGCAGGAGAATCATCTAAGCACTATATTCATTTGATCCAGGGGGGATTCAAAGGCAACAACATCCCCAGAAAGGCCACGTACCAAACTAAACCCTATGCACTATATAGTGCACTGCTTTTGACCGGAACAGTGGTGCACTGTGAAGGGAAAAGGGTGCTATTTGGGACTCGGCCTAAAGGTGTTTGGTTCTATTGCTATGTTAAGGCAGCATTCACAGTAAATACCCTATTCCTTATGTAGTGCACTACATTTAACCAGAATCCTATGGGTTGGTTGAGGGAGAGGGAAGGAGGGAGTCAGGGGCCTTTTCTCAATTGGATTTGCTCAACTCCAGTGTCCTCTCTTCTCCATCTTCTCTCGCCTCCTTTTGAAATTGAGAGGCAGCGAAGAGAGGGAACGTGGACAAAAAAATGATCTTGTATGAAATGAGACTGTCCTCTTCACTCGCCACTCAGGCAAAATACATTTCCAGTGGTGGAATCACAAAGTAAATCATGTTTACAGGGGTGGAATCACAAAGTAAATCATGTTTACAGGGGTGGAACCACAAAGTAAATCATGTTTACAGGGGTGGAATCACAAAGTAAATGTGCAAAGTGATAAAACAAATGTATCTAATTGTATCTAATTGTGCATTTTATAGATATAAGGTTGAGTAGCATATCGTTTTCAAACGTTGCATGATTTTGAGAGGAGGAGGGATGAGAGGAGGAGGATGGGAGGAGGGGGATGAGAGGAGGAGGATGAGGAGGGAGGAGGATGAGGGGATGGGAAGAGGAGGGGGTGTGGAAGGGGAGGGAGGAGGATGAGGGGATGGGAAGAGGAGGATGAGGGAGGAGGAGGAGTAGGCGGAGGGGGTGTGGAAGGGGAGGGAGGAGGAGGAGGATGAGGGTATGGGAAGAGGAGGAGGGAGGAGGAGGTGGAGGAGGAGGAGGGGTGGAAGGGGAGGGAGGAAGAGGAGAAGGGGGGTGGAAGGGGAGGGAGGAGGAGGAGGAGTGGTGAAAGGGGAGGGAGGAGGAGGAGGGGTGGTGGAAGGGGAGGGGGGTTTCCCCTTTTCTATTTTCATCCAAGTGGTTCTCTCCATTTCTCACTGTCCGAGCGGAGCTGCGATGTAAGGAATCAGAAACAGCAGGGAGCCTCGTCTCCCGGGGAGACCAGATGAAGATATTAAACACGAATAAAACACAGCAGCTTCATCTCCCTTTGTTTGTTACACTGCTGTTACTCACTGTTTATTATCTTTACCCCGACCTACATGTGCAGATGACCTCAACTATCCTGTACCCCCACACACTGACTCTGTACCGGTAGCCCCTGTATATAGCCTCCACATTGACTCTGAACCGGTACCCCCTGTATATAGCCTCCACATTGACTCTGTACCGGTACCCCCTGTATATAGCCTACAGAGGCTTGCGATTGTATTCATCCCCTTTGGCATTTTTCCTATTTTGTTGACTTACAACCTGGAATTAAATTGGGGGAGGGGGGGGGTTGTTGTATCATTTGATTTACACAACATACCTACCACTTTGAAGATGTAAAATATGTTTTATTGTGAAACAAACAAGAAATAAGATGAGAAAAACAGAACTTGAGCATGCATAACTATTCACCCTCTCAAAATCAACACTTTGTAGATTCATCATTTGCAGCAATTAAAGCTGCAAGTCTCTTGAGGTATGACTCTATTAGCTTTGCACATCTAGCCACTGGGACCTTTTGTCCCATCTTCAAGGCAAAACTGCTCCAAGATGGATGAGTTCCTCTGGTGTAGGTCGTGGTCATTTCTAAATGATGAGTTACGAACCACACACCAGTCAGAGTTATACTTAACCCACTATACCACCAACCCTGATCTGTCCCAGGTAACCCACTATACCACCAACCCTGATCTGTCCCAGGTAACCCACTATACCACCAACCCTGATCTGTACCAGGTAACCCACTATACCACCAACCCTGATCTGTACCAAGTAACCCACTATACCACCAACCCTGATCTGTACCAGGTAACCCACTATACCACCAACCCTGATCTGTACCAGGTAACCCAATATCTGTACCAGGTAACCCACTATACCACCAACCCTGATCTGTACCAGGTAACCCACTATACCACCAACCCTGATCTGTACCAGGTAACCCACTATACCACCAACCCTGATCTGTACCAGGTAACCCACTATACCACCAACCCTGATCTGTACCAGGTAACCCACTATACCACCAACCCTGATCTGTACCAGGTAACCCACTATACCACCAACCCTGATCTGTCCCAGGTAACCCACTATACCACCAACCCTGATCTGTCCCAGGTAACCCACTATACCACCAACCCTGATCTGTCCCAGGTAACCCACTATACCACCAACCCTGATCTGTACCAGGTAACCCACTATACCACCAACCCTGATCTGTCCCAGGTAACCCACTATCTGTCCCAGGTAACCCACCAACCCTGATCTGTAACCCACTATACAGGTAACCCACTATACCACCAACCCTGATCTGTACCAGGTAACCCACTATACCACCAACCCTGATCTGTACCAGGTAACCCACTATACCACCAACCCTGATCTGTACCAGGTAACCCACTATACCACCAACCCTGATCTGTACCAGGTAACCCACTATACCACCAACCCTGATCTGTACCAGGTAACCCACTATACCACCAACCCTGATCTGTACCAGGTAACCCACTATACCACCAACCCTGATCTGTACCAGGTAACCCACTATACCACCAACCCTGATCTGTACCAGGTAACCCACTATACCACCAACCCTGATCTGTACCAGGTAACCCACTATACCACCAACCCTGATCTGTACCAGGTAACCCACTATACCACCAACCCTGATCTGTACCAGGTAACCCACTATACCACCAACCCTGATCTGTACCAGGTAACCCACTATACCACCAACCCTGATCTGTACCAGGTAACCCACTATACCACCAACCCTGATCTGTACCAGGTAACCCACTATACCACCAACCCTGATCTGTACCAGGTAACCCACTATACCACCAACCCTGATCTGTACCAGGTAACCCACTATACCACCAACCCTGATCTGTACCAGGTAACCCACTATACCACCAACCCTGATCTGTACCAGGTAACCCACTATACCACCAACCCTGATCTGTACCAGGTAACCCACTATACCACCAACCCTGATCTGTACCAGGTAACCCACTATACCACCAACCCTGATCTGTACCAGGTAACCCACTATACCACCAACCCTGATCTGTACCAGGTAACCCACTATACCACCAACCCTGATCTGTACCAGGTAACCCACTATACCACCAACCCTGATCTGTACCAGGTAACCCACTATACCACCAACCCTGATCTGGTAACCCACTATACCACCAACCCTGGTAACCCACTATACCACCAACCCTGATCTGTACCAGGTAACCCACTATACCACCAACCCTGATCTGTACCAGGTAACCCACTATACCACCAACCCTGATCTGTACCAGGTAACCCACTATACCACCAACCCTGATCTGTATCCAGGTAACCCACTATACCACCAACCCTGATCTGTACCAGGTAACCCACTATACCACCAACCCTGATCTGTACCAGGTAACCAGGTAAGGTAACCCACTATACCACCAACCCTGATCTGTACCAGGGAGCCCACTATACCACCAACCCCGATCTGTACCAGGTAACCCACTATACCAACAACCCTTATCTGTACCAGGTAACCCACTAAACCACCAACCCTGATCTGTCTCAGGTAACCCACTATCTGTACCAAGTAACCCACTATACCACCAACCCTGATCTGTACCAGGTAGCCCACTATACCACCAACCCTGATCTGTACCAGGTAACCCACTATACCACCAACCCTGATCTGTACCAGGTAACCCACTATACCACCAACCCTGATCTGTACCAGGTAACCCACTATACCACCAACCCTGATCTGTACCAGGTAACCCACTATACCACCAACCCTGATCTGTACCAGGTAACCCACTATACCACCAACCCTGATCTGTACCAGGTAACCCACTATACCACCAACCCTGATCTGTACCAGGTAACCCACTATACCACCAACCCTGATCTGTACCAGGTAACCCACTATACCACCAACCCTGATCTGTACCAGGTAACCCACTATACACTATACCACCAACCCTGATCTGTACCAGGTAACCCACTATACCACCAACCCTGATCTGTACCAGGTAACCCACTATACCACCAACCCTGATCTGTACCAGGTAACCCACTATACCACCAACCCTGATCTGTACCAGGTAACCCACTATACCACCAACCCTGATCTGTACCAGGTAACCCAATATCTGTACCAGGTAACCCACCAACCCTGATCTGTACCAGGTAACCCACTATACCACCAACCATGATCTGTACCAGGTAACCCACTATACCACCAACCCTGATCTGTCTCAGGTAACCCACTATACCACCAACCCTGATCTGTACCAGGTAACCCACTATACCACCAACCCTGATCTGTACCAGGTAACCCAAGATCTGTACCAGGTAACCCACTATACCACCAACCCTGATCTGTACCAGGTAGCCCACTATACCACCAACCCTGATCTGTACCCCACTATACAACCCTGATCTGTACCAGGTAACCCACTATACCACCAACCCTGATCTGTACCAGGTAACCCACTATACCACCAACCCTGATCTGTACCAGGTAACCCACTATACCACCAATCTGTACCAGGTAACCCACTATACCACCAACCCTGATCTGTACCAGGTAACCCACTATACCACCAACCCTGATCTGTACCAGGTAACCCACTATACCACCAACCCTGATCTGTACCAGGTAACCCACTATACCACCAACCCTGATCTGTACCAGGTAACCCACTATACCACCAACCCTGATCTGTACCAGGTAACCCACTATACCACCAACCCCCACTATGATCTGTACCAGGTAACCCACTATACCACCAACCCTGATCTGTACCAGGTAACCCACTATACCACCAACCCTGATCTGTACCAGGTAACCCACTATACCACCAACCCTGATCTGTACCAGGTAGCCCACTATACCACCAACCCTGATCTGTACCAGGTAACCCACTATACCACCAACCCTGATCTGTACCAGGTAACCCAGTATCTGTAGAAGTAACCCACTATACCACCAACCCTGATCTGTACCAGGTAACCCACTATACCACCAACCCTGATCTGTACCAGGTAACCCACTATCTGTACCACCAACCCTGATCTGTACCAGGTAACCCACTATACCACCAACCCTGATCTGTACCAGGTAACCCACTATACCACCAACCCTGATCTGTACCAGGTAACCCACTATACCACCAACCCTGATCTGTACCAGGTAACCCACTATACCACCAACCCTGATCTGTACCAGGTAACCCACTATACCACCAACCCTGATCTGTACCAGGTAACCCACTACCAGGTAACCACTATCTGTACCAGGTAACCCACTATACCACCAACCCTGATCTGTACCAGGTAACCAACCCTGATCTGTACCAGGTAACCCACCACCAACCCTGATCTGTACCAGGTAACCCACTATACCACCAACCCTGATCTGTACCAGGTAACCCACTATACCACCAACCCTGATCTGTACCAGGTAACCCACTATACCACCAACCCTGATCTGTACCAGGTAACCCACTATACCACCAACCCTGATCTGTACCAGGTAACCCACTATACCACCAACCCTGATCTGTACCAGGTAACCCACTATACCACCAACCCTGATCTGTACCAGGTAACCCACTATACCACCAACCCTGATCTGTACCAGGTAACCCACTATACCACCAACCCTGATCTGTACCAGGTAACCCACTATACCACCAACCCTGATCTGTACCAGGTAACCCACTATACCACCAACCCTGATCTGTACCAGGTAACCCACTATACCACCAACCCTGATCTGTACCAGGTAACCCACTATACCACCAACCCTGTATCTGTACCAGATCTGTAAGGTAACCCACTATACCACCAACCCTGATCTGTACCAGGTAACCCACTATACCACCAACCCTGATCTGTACCAGGTAACCCACTATACCACCAACCCTGATCTGTACCAGGTAACCCACTATACCACCAACCCTGATCTGTACCAGGTAACCCACTATACCACCAACCCTGATCTGTACCAGGTAACCCACTATACCACCAACCCTGATCTGTACCAGGTAACCCACTATACCACCAACCCTGATCTGTACCAGGTAACCCACTATACCACCAACCCTGATCTGTACCAGGTAACCCACTATACCACCAACCCTGATCTGTACCACCCACTATACCACCAACCCTGATCTGTACCAGGTAACCCACTATCTGTACCAGGTAACCCAACCCTGATCTGTACCAGGTAATACCCACTGATCTGTACCAGGTAACCCACTATACCACCAACCTGATCTGTACCAGGTAACCCACTATACCACCAACCCTGATCTGTACCAGGTAACCCACTATACCACCAACCCTGATCTGTACCAGGTAACCCACTATACCACCAACCCTGATCTGTACCAGGTAACCCACTATACCACCAACCCTGATCTGTACCAGGTAACCCACTATACCACCAACCCTGATCTGTACCAGGTAACCCACTATACCACCAACCCTGATCTGTACCAGGTAACCCACTATACCACCAACCCTGATCTGTACCAGGTAACCCACTATACCACCAACCCTGATCTGTACCAGGTAACCCACTATACCACCAACCCTGATCTGTACCAGGTAACCCACTATACCACCAACCCTGATCTGTACCAGGTAACCACTATACCCCCAACCCTGATCTGTACCAGGTAACCCACTATACCACCAACCCTGATCTGTACCAGGTAACCCACTATACCACCAACCCTGATCTGTACCAGGTAACCCACTATACCACCAACCCTGATCTGTACCAGGTAACCCACTATACCACCAACCCTGATCTGTACCAGGTAACCCACTATACCACCAACCCTGATCTGTACCAGGTAACCCACTATACCACCAACCCTGATCTGTACCAGGTAACCCACTATACCACCAACCCTGATCTGTACCAGGTAACCCACTATACCACCAACCCTGATCTGTACCAGGTAACCCACTATACCACCAACCCTGATCTGTACCAGGTAACCCACTATACCACCAACCCTGATCTGTACCAGGTAACCCACTATACCACCAACCCTGATCTGTACCAGGTAACCCACTATACCACCAACCCTGATCTGTACCAGGTAACCCACTATACCACCAACCCTGATCTGTACCAGGTAACCCACACTATGATCTGTACCAGGTAACCCACTATACCACTGATCTGTACCAGGTAACCCACTATACCACCAACCCTGACCCAGGTAACCCACTATACCACCAACCCTGATCTGTACCAGGTAGCCCACTATACCACCAACCCTGATCTGTACCAGGTAACCCACTATACCACCAACCCTGATCTGTACCAGGTAACCCACTATACCACCAACCCTGATCTGTACCAGGTAACCCACTATACCACCAACCCTGATCTGTACCAGGTAACCCCACTATACCACCAACCCTGATCTGTACCAGGTAACCCACTATACCACCAACCCTGATCTGTACCAGGTAACCCACTATACCACCAACCCTGATCTGTACCAGGTAACCACAGTACCAGGTAACCCACTATACCACCAACCCTGATCTGTACCAGGTAACCCACTATACCACCAACCCTGATCTGTACCAGGTAACCCACTATACCACCAACCCTGATCTGTACCAGGTAACCCACTATACCACCAACCCTGATCTGTACCAGGTAACCCACTATACCACCAACCCTGATCTGTACCAGGTAACCCACTATACCACCAACCCTGATCTGTACCAGGTAACCCACTATACCACCAACCCTGATCTGTACCAGGTAACCCACTATACCAGGTAACCCACTATACCACCAACCCTGATCTGTACCAGGTAACCCACTATACCACCAACCCTGATCTGTACCAGGTAACCCACTATACCACCAACCCTGATCTGTACCAGGTAACCCACTATACCACCAACCCTGATCTGTACCAGGTAACCCACTATACCACCAACCCTGTATAACCCACTATACCACCAACCCTGATCTGTACCAGGTAACCCACTATACCACCAACCCTGATCTGTACCAGGTAACCCACTATACCACCAACCCTGATCTGTACCAGGTAACCCACTATCTGTACCAGGTAACCCACTATACCACCAACCCTGATCTGTACCAGGTAACCCACTATACCACCAACCCTGATCTGTACCAGGTAACCCACTATCTGTACCAGGTAACCCACTATACCACCAACCCTGATCTGTACCAGGTAACCCACTATACCACCATCCCTGATCTGTACCAGGTAACCCACTATACCACCAACCCTGATCTGTACCAGGTAACCCACTATACCACCAACCCTGATCTGTACCAGGTAACCCACTATACCACCAACCCTGATCTGTACCAGGTAACCCACTATACCACCAACCCTGATCTGTACCAGGTAACCCACTATACCACCAACCCTGATCTGTACCAGGTAACCCACTATACCACCAACCCTGATCTGTACCAGGTAACCCACTATACCACCAACCCTGATCTGTACCAGGTAACCCACTATACCACCAACCCTGATCTGTACCAGGTAACCCACTATACCACCAACCCTGATCTGTACCAGGTAACCCACTATACCACCAACCCTGATCTGTACCATCCCACTATACCACCAACCCTGGTAACCCACTATACCACCAACCCTGATCTGTACCAGGTAACCCACTATCTGTACCAGGTACCACCAACCCTGATCTGTACCAGGTAACCCACTATACCACCAACCCTGATCTGTACCAGGTAACCCACTATACCACCAACCCTGATCTGTACCAGGTAACCCACTATACCACCAACCCCAACCCTGATCTGTACCAGGTAACCCACTATACCACCAACCCTGATCTGTACCAGGTAACCCACTATACCACCAACCCTGATCTGTACCAGGTAACCCACTATACCACCAACCCTGATCTGTACCAGGTAACCCACTATACCACCAACCCTGATCTGTACCAGGTAACCCACTATACCACCAACCCTGATCTGTACCAGGTAACCCACTATACCACCAACCCTGATCTGTACCAGGTAACCCACTATACCACCAACCCTGATCTGTACCAGGTAACCCACTATACCACCAACCCTGATCTGTACCAGGTAACCCACCCAACCCTGATCTGTACCAGGTAACCCACTATACCACCAACCCTGATCTGTACCAGGTAACCCACTATACCACCAACCCTGATCTGTACCAGGTAACCCACTATACCACCAACCCTGATCTGTACCAGGTAACCCACTATACCACCAACCCTGATCTGTACCAGGTAACCCACTATACCACCAACCCTGATCTGTCCCAGGTAACCCACTATACCACCAACCCTGATCTGTACCAGGTAACCCACTATACCACCAACCCTGATCTGTCCCAGGTAACCCACTATACCACCAACCCTGATCTTTACCAGGTAGCCCACTATACCACCAACCCTGATCTGTACCAGGTAACCCACTATCTGTACAAGTAACCCACTATACCACCAACCCTGATCTGTACCAGGGAGCCCACTATACCACCATCCCTGATCTGTACCAGGTAACCCACTATACCACCAACCCTGATCTGTACCAGGTAACCCACTATACCACCAACCCTGATCTGTACCAGGTAACCCACTATACCACCAACCCTGATCTGTACCAGGTAACCCACTATACCACCAACCCTGATCTGTACCAGGTAACCCACTATACCACCAACCCTGATCTGTACCAGGTAACCCACTATACCACCAACCCTGATCTGTACCAGGTAACCCACTATACCACCAACCCTGATCTGTACCAGGTAACCCACTATACCACCAACCCTGATCTGTACCAGGTAACCCACTATACCACCAACCCTGATCTGTACCCAGATCTGTAAGGTAACCCACTATACCACCAACCCTGATCTGTACCAGGTAACCCACTATACCACCAACCCTGATCTGTACCAGGTAACCCACTATACCACCAACCCTGATCTGTACCAGGTAACCCACTATACCACCAACCCTGATCTGTACCAGGTAACCCACTATACCACCAACCCTGATCTGTACCAGGTAACCCACTATACCACCAACCCTGATCTGTACCAGGTAACCCACTATACCACCAACCCTGATCTGTACACCAACCCTGATCTGTACCAGGTAACCCACTATACCACCAACCCTGATCTGTACCAGGTAACCCACTATACCACCAACCTGATCTGTACCAGGTAACCCACTATACCACCAACCCTGATCTGTACCAGGTAACCCACTATACCACCAACCCTGATCTGTACCAGGTAACCCACTATACCACCAACCCTGATCTGTACCAGGTAACCCACTATACCACCAACCCTGATCTGTACCAGGTAACCCACTATACCACCAACCCTGATCTGTACCAGGTAACCCACTATACCACCAACCCTGATCTGTACCAGGTAACCCACTATACCACCAACCCTGATCTGTACCAGGTAACCCACTATACCACCAACCCTGATCTGTACCAGGTAACCCACTATACCACCAAACCTGATCTGTACCAGGTAACCCACTATACCACCAACCCTGATCTGTACCAGGTAACCCACTATACCACCAACCCTGATCTGTACCAGGTAACCCACTATACCACCAACCCTGATCTGTACCCCACTATCTGGTAACCCACTATACCACCAACCCTGATCTGTACCAGGTAACCCACTATACCACCAACCCTGATCTGTACCAGGTAACCCACTATACCACCAACCCTGATCTGTACCAGGTAACCCACTATACCACCAACCCTGATCTGTACCAGGTAACCCACTATACCACCAACCACCAACCCTGATCTGTATCAGGTAACCCACTATACCACCAACCCTGATCTGTACCAGGTAACCCACTATACCACCAACCCTGATCTGTACCAGGTAACCCACTATACCCCACCAACCCTGATCTGTACCAGGTAACCCACTATACCACCAACCCTGATCTGTACCAGGTAACCCACTATACCACCAACCCTGATCTGTACCAGGTAACCCACTATACCACCAACCCTGATCTGTACCAGGTAACCCACTATACCACCAACCCTGATCTGTACCACTATCTGTACAAGTAACCCACTATACCACCAACCCTGATCTGTACCAGGTAACCCACTATACCACCATCCCTGATCTGTACCAGGTAACCCACTATACCACCAACCCTGATCTGTACCAGGTAACCCACTATACCACCAACCCTGATCTGTACCAGGTAACCCACTATACCACCAACCCTGATCTGTACCAGGTAACCCACTATACCACCAACCCTGATCTGTACCAGGTAACCCACTATACCACCAACCCTGATCTGTACCAGGTCCCACTATACCACCAACCCTGATCTGTACCAGGTAACCCACTATACCACCAACCCTGATCTGTACCAGGTAACCCACTATACCACCAACCCTGATCTGTACCAGGTAACCCACTATACCACCAACCCTGATCTGTACCAGGTAACCCACTATACCACCAACCCTGATCTGTACCAGGTAACCCACTATACCACCAACCCTGATCTGTACCAGGTAACCCACTATACCACCAACCCTGATCTGTACCAGGTAACCCACTATACCACCAACCCTGATCTGTACCAGGTAACCCACTATACCACCAACCCTGATCTGTACCAGGTAACCCACTATACCACCAACCCTGATCTGTACCAGGTAACCCACTATACCACCAACCCTGATCTGTACCAGGTAACCCACTATACCACCAACCCTGATCTGTACCAGGTAACCCACTATACCACCAACCCTGATCTGTACCAGGTAACCCACTATACCACCAACCCTGATCTGTACCAGGTAACCCACTATACCACCAACCCTGATCTGTACCAGGTAACCCACTATACCACCAACCCTGATCTGTACCAGGTAACCCACTATACCACCAACCCTGATCTGTACCAGGTAACCCACTATACCACCAACCCTGATCTGTACCAGGTAACCCACTATACCACCAACCCACTGATCTGTACCAGGTAACCCACTATACCACCAACCCTGATCTGTACCAGGTAACCCACTATACCACCAACCCTGATCTGTACCAGGTAACCCACTATACCACCAACCCTGATCTGTACCAGGTAACCCACTATACCACCAACCCTGATCTGTACCAGGTAACCCACTATACCACCAACCCTGATCTGTACCAGGTAACCCACTATCTGTACCAACACCAACCCTGATCTGTACCAGGTAACCCACTATCTGTACCACCAACCCTGATCTGTCTGTACCAGGTAACCCACTATACCACCAACCCTGATCTGTACCAGGTAACCCACTATACCACCAACCCTGATCTGTACCAGGTAACCCACTATACCACCAACCCTGATCTGTACCAGGTAACCCACTATACCACCTGTACCAGGTAACCCACTATACCACCAACCCTGATCTCTGTACCAACCCAGGTAACCCACTATACCACCAACCCTGATCTGTACCAGGTAACCCACTATACCACCAACCCTGATCTGTACCAGGTAACCCACTATACCACCAACCCTGATCTGTACCAGGTAACCCACTATACCACCAACCCTGATCTGTACCAGGTAACCCACTATACCACCAACCCTGATCTGTACCAGGTAACCCACTATACCACCAACCCTGATCTGTACCAGGTAACCCACTATACCACCAACCCTGATCTGTACCAGGTAACCCACTATACCACCAACCCTGATCTGTACCAGGTAACCCACTATACCACCAACCCTGATCTGTACCAGGTAACCCACTATACCACCAACCCTGATCTGTACCAGGTAACCCACTATACCACCAACCCTGATCTGTACCAGGTAACCCACTATACCACCAACCCTGATCTGTACCAGGTAACCCACTATACCACCAACCCTGATCTGTACCAGGTAACCCACTATACCACCAACCCTGATCTGTACCAGGTAACCCACTATACCACCAACCCTGATCTGTACCAGGTAACCCACTATACCACCAACCCTGATCTGTACCAGGTAACCCACTATACCACCAACCCTGATCTGTACCAGGTAACCCACTATACCACCAACCCTGATCTGTACCAGGTAACCCACTATACCACCAACCCTGATCTGTACCAGGTAACCCACTATACCACCAACCCTGTACCTGTACCAGGTAACCCACTATACCACCAACCCTGATCTGTACCAGGTAACCCACTATACCACCAACCCTGATCTGTACCAGGTAACCCACTATACCACCAACCCACTATACCACCAACCCTGATCAGGTAACCCACTATACCACCAACCCTGATCTGTACCAGGTAACCCACTATACCACCAACCCTGATCTGTACCAGGTAACCCACTATACCACCAACCCTGATCTGTACCAGGTAACCCACTATACCACCAACCCTGATCTGTACCAGGTAACCCACTATACCACCAACCCTGATCTGTACCAGGTAACCCACTATACCACCAACCCCTGATCTGTACCAGGTAACCCACTATACCACCAACCCTGATCTGTACCAGGTAACCCACTATACCACCAACCCTATCTGTACCACCCCACTATACCACCAACCCTGATCTGTACCAGGTAACCCACTATACCACCAACCCTGATCTGTACCAGGTAACCCACTATACCACCAACCCTGATCTGTACCAGGTAACCCACTATACCACCAACCCTGATCTGTACCAGGTAACCCACTATACCACCAACCCTGATCTGTACCAGGTAACCCACTATACCACCAACCCTGATCTGTACCAGGTAACCCACTATACCACCAACCCTGATCTGTACCAGGTAACCCACTATACCACCAACCCCAGGTGATCTGTATCCCAGGTAACCCACTATACCACCAACCCTGATCTGTACCTGATCTGTACCAGGTAACCCACCCTATAGGTAACCCACCAACCCTGATCTGTACCCAGGTAGGTAACCCACTATACCACCAACCCTGATCTGTACCAGGTAACCCACTATACCACCAACCCTGATCTGTACCAGGTAACCCACTATACCACCAACCCTGATCTGTACCAGGTAACCAACCCTGATCTGTACCAGGTAACCCACTATACCACCAACCCTGGTAACCCACTCCACCAACCCTGATCTGTACCAGGTAACCCACTGATCTGTACCAGGTAACCAACCCTGATCTGTACCAGGTAACCCACTATACCACCAACCCTGATCTGTACCAGATCTGTACCAGGTAACCCACTATACCACCAACCCTGATCTGTACCAGGTAACCCACTATACCACCAACCTGATCCCAGGTAACCCACTATACCACCAACCCTGATCTGTACCAGGTAACCCACTATACCACCAACCCTGATCTGTACCAGGTAACCCACTATACCACCAACCCTGATCTGTACCAGGTAACCCACTATACCACCAACCCTGATCTGTACCAGGTAACCCACTATACCACCAACCCTGATCTGTACCAGGTAACCCACTATACCACCAACCCTGATCTGTACCAGGTAACCCACTATACCACCAACCCTGATCTGTACCAGGTAGGTAACCCACTATACCACCAACCCTGATCTGTACCAGGTAACCCACTATACCACCAACCCTGATCTGTACCAGGTAACCCACTATACCACCAACCCTGATCTGTACCAGGTAACCCACTATACCACCAACCCTGATCTGTACCAGGTAACCCACTATACCACCAACCCTGATCTGTACCAGGTAACCCACTATACCACCAACCCTGATCTGTACCAGGTAACCCACTATACCACCAACCCTGATCTGTACCAGGTAACCCACTATACCACCAACCCTGATCTGTACCAGGTAACCCACTATACCACCAACCCTGATCTGTACCAGGTAGCCCACTATACCACCAACCCTGATCTGTACCAGGTAACCCACTATACCACCAACCCTGATCTGTACCAGGTAACCCACTATACCACCAACCCTGATCTGTACCAGGTAACCCACTATACCAGGTAACCAACCTGATCTGTACCAGGTAACCCACTATACCACCAACCCTGATCTGTACCAGGTAACCCACTATACCACCAACCCTGATCTGTACCAGGTAACCCACTATACCACCAACCCTGATCTGTACCAGGTAACCCACTATACCACCAACCCTGATCTGTACCAGGTAACCCACTATACCACCAACCCTGATCTGTACCAGGTAACCCACTATACCACCAAACCTGATCTGTACCAGGTAACCCACTATACCACCAACCCTGATCTGTACCAGGTAACCCACTATACCAACAATCTTGATCTGTACCAGGTAACCCACTATACCACCAACCCTGATCTGTACCAGGTAACCCACTATACCACCAACCCTGATCTGTACCAGGTAGCCCACTATACCACCAACCCTGATCTGTACCAGGGAACCCACTATACCACCAACCCTGATCTGTACCAGGTAACCCACTATACCACCAACCCTGATCTGTACCAGGTAACCCACTATACCACCAACCCTGATCTGTACCAGGTAACCCACTATACCACCAACCCTGATCTGTACCAGGTAACCCACTATACCACCATCCCTGATCTGTACCAGGTAGCCCACTATACCACCAACCCTGATCTGTACCAGGTAACCCACTATACCACCAACCCTGATCTGTACCAGGTAACCCACTATACCACCAACCCTGATCTGTACCAGGTAACCCACTATCTGTACCAGGTAACCCACTATACCACCAACCCTAATCTGTACCAGGTAGGCCACTATACCACCAACCCTGATCTGTACCAGGTAGCCCACTATACCAACAACCCTGATCTGTACCAGGTAACCCACTATACCACCAACCCTGTTCTGTACCAGGTAACCCACTATACCAACAATCTTGATATGTACCAGGTAACCCACTATACCACCAACCCTGATCTGTACCAGGTAGCCCACTATACCACCAACCCTAATCTGTACCAGGTAACCCACTATACCACCAAACCTGATCTGTACCAGGTAACCCACTATACCACCAACCCTGACCTGTACCAGGTAACCCACTCTACCACCAACCCTGATCTGTACCAGGTAACCCACTATACCACCAACCCCGATCTGTACCAGGTAACCAACTATACCACCAACCCTGATCTGTACCAGGTCACCCACTATACCACCAACCCTGATCTGTACCAGGGAGCCCACTATACCACCAACCCTGATCTGTACCAGGTAACACACTATACCACCAACCCTGATCTGTACCAGGTAACACACTATACCACCAACCCTGATCTGTACCAGGTAACCCACTATACCACCAACCCTGATCTGTACCAGGTAACCCACTATACCACCAACCCTGATCTGTACCAGGTAACCCACTATACCACCAACCCTGATCTGTACCAGGTAACCCACTATACCACCAACCCTGATCTGTACCAGGTAACCCACTATACCACCAACCCTGATCTGTACCAGGGAGCCCACTATACCACCAACCCTGATCTGTACCAGGTAACCCACTATACCACCAACCCTGATCTGTACCAGGTAACCCACTATACCACCAACCCTGATCTGTACCAGGTAACCCACTATACCACCAACCCTGATCTGTACCAGGTAACCCACTATACCACCAACCCTGATCTGTACCAGGTAGCCCACTATACCACCAACCCTGATCTTTACCAGGTAGCCCACTATACCACCAACCCTGATCTGTACCAGGTAACCCACTATCTGTACAAGTAACCCACTATACCACCAACCCTGATCTGTACCAGGTAACCCACTATACCACCAACCCTGATCTGTACCAGGTAACCCACTATACCACCAACCCTGATCTGTCTCAGGTAACCCACTATAACACCAACCCTGATCTGTACCAGGTAACCCACTATACCACCAACCCTGATCTGTACCAGGTAACCCACTATACCACCAACCCTGATCTGTACCAGGTAACCCACTATACCACCAACCCTGATCTGTACCAGGTAACCCACTATACCACCAACCCTGATCTGTACCAGGTAACCCACTATACCACCAACCCTGATCTGTACCAGGTAACCCACTATACCACCAACCCTGATCTGTACCAGGTAACCCACTATACCACCAACCCTGATCTGTACCAGGTAACCCACTATACCACCAACCCTGATCTGTACCAGGTAACCCACTATACCACCAACCCTGATCTGTACCAGGTAACCCACTATACCACCAACCCTGATCTGTACCAGGTAACCCACTATACCACCAACCCTGATCTGTACCAGGTAACCCACTATACCACCAACCCTGATCTGTACCAGGTAACCCACTATACCACCAACCCTGATCTGTACCAGGTAACCCACTATACCACCAACCCTGATCTGTACCAGGTAACCCACTATACCACCAACCCTGATCTGTACCAGGTAACCCACTATACCACCAACCCTGATCTGTACCAGGTAACCCACTATACCACCAACCCTGATCTGTACCAGGTAACCCACTATACCACCAACCCTGATCTGTACCAGGTAACACCCACTATACCACCAACCCTGATCTGTACCAGGTAACCCACTATACCACCAACCCTGATCTGTACCAGGTAACCCACTATACCACCAACCCTGATCTGTACCAGGTAACCCACTATACCACCAACCCTGATCTGTACCAGGTAACACACTATACCACCAACCCTGATCTGTACCAGGTAACCCACTATACCACCAACCCTGATCTGTACCAGGTAACCCACTATACCACCAACCCTGATCTGTACCAGGTAACCCACTATACCACCAACCCTGATCTGTACCAGGTAACCCACTATACCACCAACCTGATCTGTTACCAGGTAACCCACTATACCACCAACCATGATCTGTACCAGGTAACCCACTATACCACCAACCCTGATCTGTACCAGGTAACCCACTATACCACCAACCCTGATCTGTACCAGGTAACCCACTATACCACCAACCCTGATCTGTACCAGGTCACCCACTATACCACCAACCCTGATCTGTACCAGGTAGCCCACTATACCACCAACCCTGATCTGTACCAGGTAACCCACTATACCACCAACCCTGATCTGTACCAGGTAACCCACTATACCACCAACCCTGATCTGTACCAGGTAACCCACTATACCACCAACCCTGATCTGTACCAGGTAACCCACTATACCACCAACCCTGATCTGTACCAGGTAACCCACTATACCACCAACCCTGATCTGTACCAGGTAACCCACTATACCACCAACCCTGATCTGTACCAGGTAACCCACTATACCACCAACCCTGATCTGTACCAGGTAACCCACTATACCACCAACCCTGATCTATACAAGGTAACCCACTATACCACCAACCCTGATCTGTACCAGGTAACCCACTATACCACCAACCCTGATCTGTACCAGGTAGCCCACTATACCACCAACCCTGATCTGTACCAGGTAACCCACTATACCACCAACCCTGATCTGTCCCAGGTAACCCACTATACCACCAACCCTGATCTGTACCAGGTAACCCACTATACTGCCAAACCTGATCTGTACCAGGTAACCCACTATACCGCCAACCCTGATCTGTACCAGGTAACCCACTATACCACCAACCCTGATCTGTACCAGGGAGCACACTATACCACCAACCATGATCTGTACCAGGTAACCCACTATACCACCAACCCTGATCTGTACCAGGTAACCCACTATACCACCAACCCTGATCTGTACCAGGTAACCCACTATACCACCAACCCTGATCTGTACCAGGTAACCCACTATACCACCAACCCTGATCTGTACCAGGTAGCCCACTATACCACCAACCCTGATCTGTACCAGGTAACCCACTATACCACCAACCCTGATCTGTACCAGGTAACCCACTATACCACCAACCCTGATCTGTACCAGGTAACCCACTATACCGCCAACCCTGATCTGTACCAGGTAACCCACTATACCGCCAACCCTGATCTGTACCAGGTAACCCACTATAATACCAACCCTGATCTGTACCAAGTAACCCACTATTCCACCAACACTGATCTGTACCAGGTAACCCACTATACCACCAACCCTGATCTGTACCAGGTAACCCACTATACCACCAACCCTGATCTGTACCAGGGAGCCCACTATACCACCAACCCTGATCTGTACCAGGTAACCCACTATACCACCAACCCTGATCTGTACCAGGTAACCCACTATACCACCAACCCTGATCTGTACCAGGTAACCCACTATACCACCAACCCTGATCTGTACCAGGTAACCCACTATACCACCAACCCTGATCTGTACCAGGTAACCCACTATACCACCAACCCTGATCTGTACCAGGTAACCCACTATACCACCAACCCTGATCTGTACCAGGTAACCCACTATACCACCAACCCTGATCTGTCCCAGGTAACCCACTATACCACCAACCCTGATCTGTACCAGGTAATCCACTATACTGCCAACCCTGATCTGTACCAGGTAACCCACTATACCGCCAACCCTGATCTGTACCAGGTAACCCACTATACCACCAACCCTGATCTGTACCAGGGAGCACACTATACCACCAACCATGATCTGTACCAGGTAACCCACTATACCACCAACCCTGATCTGTACCAGGTAACCCACTATACCGCCAACCCTGATCTGTACCAGGTAACCCACTATACCGCCAACCCTGATCTGTACCAGGTAACCCACTATACCACCAACCCTGATCTGTACCAGGGAGCCCACTATACCACCAACCCTGATCTGTACCAGATAACCCACTATACCACCAACCCTGATCTGTACCAGGTAACCCACTATACCACCAACCCTGATCTGTACCAGGTAACCCACTATACCGCCAACCCTGATCTGTACCAGGTAACCCACTATACCACCAACCCTGATCTGTACCAGGTAACCCACTATACCACCAACCCTGATCTGTACCAGGTAACCCACTATACCACCAACACTGATCTGTACCAGGTAACCCACTATACCACCAACCCTGATCTGTACCAGGTAACCCACTATACCACCAACCCTGATCTGTACCAGGTAACCCACTATACCACCAACCCTGATCTGTACCAGGTAACCCACTATACCACCAACCCTGATCTGTACCAGGTAACCCACTATACCAACAATCTTGATATGTACCAGGTAACCCACTATACCACCAACCCTGATCTGTACCAGGTAGCCCACTATACCACCAACCCTGATCTGTACCAGGTAACCCACTATACCACCAACCCTGATCTGTACCAGGTAACCAACTATACCACCAACCCTGATCTGTACCAGGTAACCCACTATACCACCAACCCTGATCTGTACCAGGTAACCCACTATACCACCAACCCTGATCTGTACCAGGTAACACACTATACCACCAACCCTGATCTGTACCAGGTAACACACTATACCACCAACCCTGATCTGTACCAGGTAACCCACTATACCACCAACCCTGATCTGTACCAGGTAACCCACTATACCACCAACCCTGATCTGTACCAGGTAACCCACTATACCACCAACCCTGATCTGTACCAGGTAACCAACTATACCACCAACCCTGATCTGTACCAGGTAACCCACTATACCACCAACCCTGATCTGTACCAGGGAGCCCACTATACCACCAACCCTGATCTGTACCAGGTAACACACTATACCACCAACCCTGATCTGTACCAGGTAACACACTATACCACCAACCCTGATCTGTACCAGGTAACCCACTATACCACCAACCCTGATCTGTACCAGGTAACCCACTATACCACCAACCCTGATCTGTACCAGGTAACCCACTATACCGCCAACCCTGATCTGTACCAGGTAACCCACTATACCACCATCCCTGATCTGTACAAGGTAACCCACTATACCACCAACCCTGATCTGTACCAGGTAACCCACTATACCACCAACCCTGATCTGTACCAGGTAACCCACTATACCACCAACCCTGATCTGTACCAGGTAACCCACTATACCACCAACCCTGATCTGTACCAGGTAACCCACTATACCGCCAACCCTGATCTGTACTTCTCCACAACTTTGTCCCCAACCTGTTTGGAGAGCTCCTTGGTCTTCATTGTGTCGCTTGCTTGGAGTTGCCCCTTGCTGAGTGGTGTGGCAGACTCTGTGGTCTTTCAGAACAGGTGTATACATACTGAGATCATGTGACAGATCATGTGACACTTCATAGCTAAGGGGGTGAAAACATCTGGACGCACCACTTTTCAGTTTGTTTGTTTTTTCATGTCACTTCACCAAATTTGGACTATTTTGTTTATGTCCCATTATATGAAATCCAAAGAAAAATCCATTTAAATTGTTGTTATGCAACAAAATAGGGGAAAACATGCCAAAGGGGGAGGAATACTTTATTTTCACCAGGCCTCCTGGTGCAGGTATACAGAGAGAGGACAGGCCTCCTGGTGCAGGTATACAGGGAGAGGACAGGCCTCCTGGTGCAGGTATACAGGGAGAGGACAGGCCTCCTGGTGCAGATATACAGGGAGAGGACAGGCCCCCTGGTGCAGGTATACAGGGAGAGGACAGTCTTCCTGGTGCAGGTATACAGGAGAGGACTGGCCTCCTTGTGCAGGGAGAGGACAGGCCCCCTGGTGCAGGTATACAGGGAGAGGACAGTCTTCCTGGTGCAGGTATACAGGGAGAGGAGAGGCCCCCTGGTGCAGGTATACAGGGAGAGGACAGGCCACCTGGTGCAGGTATACAGGGAGGGGACATGCCTCCTGGTGCAGGTACAGGCAGGCCTCCTGGTGCAGGTATACAGGGAGAGGACAGGCCTCCTGGTGCAGGTATACAGGGAGAGGACAGGCCTCCTGGTGCAGGTATACAGGGAGAGGACAGGCCTCCTGGTGCAGGTATACAGGGAGAGGACAGGCCTCCTGGTGCAGGTATACAGGGAGAGGACAGGCCTCCTGGTGCAGGTATACAGGGAGAGGACAGGCCTCCTGGTGCAGGGATAGGCCTCCTGGTGCAGATATACAGGGAGAGGACAGGCCTCCTGGTGCAGGTATACAGGGAGAGGACAGGCCTCCTGGTGCAGGTATACATATATAAAACAGTATGTTTTATGTTCAAGTGTTTATTCTACTGAGGTACTCGGAGCAAGTATTGTGCTTTTATGTTCTGCTATAAATCAATGGTGTATGTGGTGGTATATCTTAACTAATATGTCATTCAGCTGTTTGTTGGTTCAGATCTAGAGAGTAAACCGCTTCATTATGTTTGTCTTGTCTATGCAGAGGCTATCCAGTAATATGACAGATGAGATGAGTCCCTTTAAAGGTGAAGTCCAAAGAGAAGAGCCCTCTTAAAGGTGAAGTCCAAAGAGATGAGTCCTCTTAAAGGTGAAGTCCAAAGAGAAGAGTCCCTTTAAAGGTGAAGTCCAAAGAGATGAGTCCTCTTAAAGGTGAAGTCCAAAGAGAAGAGTCCCTTTAAAGGTGAAGTCCAAAGAGATGAGTCCTCTTAAAGGTGAAGTCCAAAGAGAAGAGTCCCTTTAAAGGTGAAGTCCAAAGAGATGAGTCCTCTTAAAGGTGAAGTCCAAAGAGAAGAGTCCCTTTAAAGGTGAAGTCCAAAGAGATGAGTCCTCTTAAAGGTGAAGTCCAAAGAGAAGAGTCCCTTTAAAGGTGAAGTCCAAAGAGATGAGTCCTCTTAAAGGTGAAGTCCAAAGAGAAGAGTCCCTTTAAAGGTGAAGTCCAAAGAGATGAGTCCTCTTAAAGGTGAAGTCCAAAGAGAAGAGTCCCTTTAAAGGTGAAGTCCAAAGAGGTGAGTCCTCTTAAAGGTGAAGTCCAAAGAGCAGAGTCCCTTTAAAGGTGAAGTCCAAAGAGAAGAGTCCTCGTAAAGGTGAAGTCCAAAGAGTTGTGATGTCACTGAGATAGAACACACACACACACACTTCAGATGTATTTTAACCAGCCAGTGGCTCTAGCTGTTGGGTAGGAGAGAGGGGGAAAAAGTAGTATCAAGTGACACGGTTGAATATATTTTCTGTGTGACCGGTGTGTTAGTTAGTGTGACAGCACCATGCTGTGTGGCAGTACCAGTCGGGACACCCCGAGGGGACAGAGAGAGGCCCTATTACCTGGGTACACCAGCTGTCTGTCAGACCCTGGGCCTGGTGGTGCTGGAGGACTGGCCGGGGTGGGCCAGGGCCCACCCGTGGTTTATCATGAGACACTAGGAGACCTTGTCTGCATCCCAAATGGCACCCTATTCCCTATATAGTGCACTACTTTAGACCAGGGCCCTATGAAACTCTATGGCACCCTATATAGTGCACTACTTTAGACCAGAGCCCTAGGAACCTATGAGCACTACTATAGACCATCCCACTATATAGTGCACTACTTTAGACCAGAGCCCTATGGAACCCTATCCCCTATATAGTACACTACTTTAGACCAGAGTCCTATTCCCTATATAGTGCACTACTTTAGACCAGAGCCATATGGCCCCCTATATAGTGCACTACATTAGACCAGAGCCCTATGGCACCCTATTCCATATATGCACTACTTTAGACCAGAGCCCTGGCACTATTCCCTTTAGTGCACCTTTAGACTAGAGCCCTATGGCACCCTATTCCCTATATAGTGCACTACTATAGACCAGAGCCCTATGGCACCCTATTCCCTATATAGTGCACTACTTTAGACCAGAGCCCTATGGGGCCATTTGGGATGCAGTTAGTTCTTGGAGGACGACAGATGCGGTAGATGGACTCTACTCTAAGATACGATTACCCCCCCCCCCTGTTCTAATCAGGAAGGTTCAGGGGAAGATAGGCTGGGAGGATAAGGAAGTTACTGTTGGTTGACAGAATGGAAAAAGAGGACTCTATAATCCAACAGAGAGGGAACTGGGACTCAGACACTAATCTGACAAGGGGGGGTGGGAATGGGAAAAACAGCAAGAGTGAGGGGGAGAGGAGAGAGGGCAGGAGGTGGCGAGAGGAGAGAAGAGTGGGGAGAGAGGTATAGAGAGAGTGGGAGAGAGGTATAGAGAGAGGGCGGGAGGTGGCGAGAGGAGAGAAAAGTAGGGAGAGAGGGAAGGAGGCAGAGAGAGGTATGGAGAGAGAGGTATAGAGAGAGGGGGAGAGAGGTATAGAGAGAAGGGGAGAGGGGTATAGAGAGGGGGAGAGAGGTATAGAGAGAGTGGGGGAGAGAGGTATAGAGAGAGGGGGAGAGAGGTAGAGAGAGAGGGGGATAGAGGTAGAGAGAGAAGGGGATAGAGGTAGAGAGAGAGGGAGAGAGGTAGAGAGAGGTATAGAGAGGGGGAGAGAGGTAGAGAGAGGTATAGAGAGAGGGAGAGAGGTATAGAGAGGGGGAGAGAGGTGGCTAGAGGAGAGAAAGGTGGGGAGAGAGGGAAGGAGGCAGAGAGAGGTATGGAGAGAGAGGTATAGAGAGAGGGGGATAGGTATAGAGAGGTAGAGAGAGAGGTATAGAGAGAGGGAGAGAGGTAGCGAGAGGTATAGAGAGAGGGGGAGAGAGGTAGAGAGAGAGGGAGAGAGGTATAGAGAGAGGTAGAGAGAGGTATAGAGAGAGGGAGAGAGCGAGGGAGCGAGGGAGAGAGGTATAGAGAGAGGGGGAGAGAGGTAGAGAGAGATTGAGAGAGGTAGAGAGTGAGGGAGAGAGGTAGAGAGAGGGGGAGAGAGGTATAGAGAGAGGGGGAGAGAGGTGGAGAGAGGTATATAGAGAGGGAGAGAGGTATAGAGAGGGGGAGAAAGGTAGAGAGAGGGGGAGAGAGGTATAGAGAGAGGGGGAGAGGTATATAGAGAGGGGAGAGAGGTATAGAGAGAGGGAGAGAGAGGTAGAGAGAGAGGGGGATAGAGGTAGAGAGAGAGGGGGAGGTATAGAGAGAGTGAGAGGGGTAGAGAGAGGTATAGAGAGGGGAGAGAGGTAGAGAGGTATAGAGAGGGAGGGTATCTGGGGGGAGAGAGGCGAGGGGAGAGAAGGTGGGGAGAGAGGGAAGGAGGCAGAGAGGGGTATGGAGAGAGAGGTATAGAGAGGGGAGAGAGGTATAGAGAGAGGGAGAGGTATAGAGAGTGGGGGAGAGGTATAGAGAAAGGGGAGAGAGGTATAGAGAGGGGAGAGAGCTATAGAGAAAGGGGGAGAGAGGTATAGAGAGAGGGGGAGAGAGGTATAGAGAGAGGGGGAGAGAGGTAGGTAGAGAGAGAGGGAGAAAGTGGTAGAGAGAGGTATAGAGAGGGGAGAGAGAGAGAGGGGGGAGAAGTAGAGAGTGAGGGAGAGAGGGAAGGAGGTAGAGAGAGGTATAGAGAGAGGTAAGAGAGGGAGAGAGGTAGAGAGAGGTATAGAGAGAGGGAGAGGTAGAGAGGTATAGAGAGAGGAGAGAGGTGTAGAGGGTATAGAGAGGGAGAGAGGTATACCAGAGAGGTATAGAGAGAGGGGGAGAGAGAGAGGGGGAGAGAGGTATAGAGAGGGGGAGAGAGGTATAGAGAGAGGGAGAGAGGTATAGTGAGAGGTAGAGAGAGAGGGGGAGGGGTAGAGAGCAAGGGAGAGAGGGACGGAGGTAGAGAGAGGTACAGAGAGAGGTAGAGAGAGGTATAGAGAAAGGGAGAGAGGTAGAGAGGGGTATAGAGAGAGGGAGAGGGGTAGAGAGAGGTATAGAGAGAGGGGGAAAGAGGTAGAGAGAGAGGTAGAGAGAGAGGTATAGAGAGAGGGAGAGAGGTAGCGAGAGGTATAGAGAGAGGGGGAGAGAGGTAGAGAGAGAGGGAGAGAGAGGTATAGAGAGGTAGAGAGGTATAGAGAGGGGAGAGAGGTAGGTAGAGAGAGAGGGAGAAAGGGGTAGAGAGAGGTATAGAGAGAGATGGAGAGAGGTATAGAGAGAGGGGGAGAGAGGTATAGAGAGAGGGGGGAGAGGCAGAGAGGGGGAGAGAGTTATAGAGAGAGGGGGAGAGAGGTATAGAGAGAGGGGGGAGAGGTATAGAGAGAGGGAGAGAGGTAGAGGGGAGAGAGGTAGAGAGAGGTTTAGAGAGAGGGAGAGAAGTATAGAGAGAGGGAGAGAGGTAGAGAGAGGTATAGGAGGGAGAGGAATAGAGAGTTATTGAAAAGAGGGGAGAGGGTATAGAGGGGGGGAGAGAGGTAGAGAGCGAGGGAGAGAGGTAGAGAGAGAGGTAGAGAGGTAGAGAGAGAGGGGGAGAGGTAGAGAGTGAGGGAGTGAGGGAAGGAGGTAGAGAGAGGTATAGAGAGAGGTAGAGAGAGGGAGAGAGGTAGAGAGAGGTATAGAGAGAGGGAGAGAGGTAGAGAGAGGTATATAGAGGGTGAGAGAGGTGTAGAGAGAGGTATAGAGAGAGGGAGAGAGGTATAGAGAGAGGTATAGAGAGAGGGAGAGAGGTATAGAGAGGGGGGAGAGAGGGAGAGAGGGAGAGGGAGAGAGAGGTAGAGAGGTATAGAGAGGGGGAAGAGGTGAGAGAGGTAGAGAGAGAGGATAGAGAGAGGAGAGGTAGCGAGAGGTATAGAGAGGGTGAGAGAGGTAGAGAGAGAGGGAGAGAGAGGTATATTTAGAGAGGTAGAGAGAGGTATAGAGAGAGGGGGAAAGAGGTAGAGAGAGAGGGATAGAGAGAGGGAGAGAGGTAGCGAGAGGTATAGAGAGAGGGTGAGAGAGGTAGAGAGAGAGGGAGAGAGAGGTATAGAGAGAGGTAGAGAGAGGTATAGAGAGAGGGAGAGAGCGAGGGAGAGAGCGAGGGAGAGAGGTATAGAGAGGGAGAGAGGTATAGAGAGAGGGGGAGAGAGGTATAGAGAGAGGGGGAGAGAGGTGGAGAGAGGTTTATAGAGAGGGGGAGAGAGGTATAGAGAGGGGGAGAAAGGTAGAGAGAGGGAGAGAGGTATAGAGAGAGGGAGAGAGAGGTAGAGAGAGAGGGGGAGAGATAGAGAGCGAGGGAGAGAGGTAGAGAGAGTTATAGAAAGATGGAGAGAGGTAGAGAGCGAGGGAGAAAGGTAGAGAGAGGTATAGAGAGAGGGAGATAGGTGTATAGAGAGGTATAGAGAGATGGAGTGAGGTATAGAGAGAGGTATAGAGAGAGGGAGAGGGGTATAGAGAGAGGGGGAGAGAGGGAGAGAGAGGGGAGAGAGAGGTATAGAGAGGGGGAGAGAGGGAGAGAGAGAGGGAGAGAGGTGTAGAGAGAGGTATAGAGAGAGGGAGAGAGGTATAGAGAGGGGGAGAGATAGAGGGCGAGTGAGAGAGGTAGAGAAAGAGGTAGAGAGGTAGAGAGCGAGGGAGATTGGTAGAGAGAGGTATTGAGAGAGGGAGAAAGGTAGAGAGCGAGGGAGAGAGGTAGAGAGAGGTATAGAGAGAGGGAGAGAGGTAGAGAGCGAGGGAGAGAGGTATAGAGAGAGGGGGAGAGAGGTATAGAGAGGTATAGATAGAGGGAGAGAGAGGTATAGAGAGAGGGGGTGAGAGTTAGAGAGAGAGGGGGAGAGATAGAGAGCGAGTGAGAGAGGTAGAGAGAGGTAGAGAGCGATGGAGAGAGGTAGAGAGCGATGGAGAGAGGTAGAGAGAGGTATAGAGAGAGGGAGAAAGGTAGAGAGCGAGGGAGAGAGGTAGAGAGAGGTATAGAGAGAGGGAGAAAGGTAGAGAGTGAGGGAGAGAGGTATAGATAGAGGGGGAGAGAGGTAGAGAGAGGTATAGAGAGAGGGGGAGAGGTAGAGGGCGAGGGAGAGAGGTATAGAGAGAGGGGGAGAGGTAGAGAGAGGTATAGAGAGAGGTGGAGAGAGGGAAGGAGGCAGAGAGAGGGGGAGAGAGATGTATTCAGATTTTACAGAAAAGAGACTGCTCTGGAAACCAGTCGTGGCCACCATAATGAAGGAAATCCCGATAATTAAAATAATCATAGTAATGATTATGTCCCAGTCAGAGAACAGAATGGACCTGGAACCATAGAGTTTAGACTGACTCCACCTTCCTGCTCTGAACCTGAAGAGCAGATCTATATCCCCTTCCTTAAAACCATGGCTCCTGGTGCAGGTATGTATACAGGGAGAGGACAGGCCCCCTGGTGCAGGTATGTATACAGAGAGAGGACAGGCCCCCTGGTGCAGGTATGTATACAGGGAGAGGACAGGCCCCCTGGTGCAGGTATGTATACAGGGAGAGGACAAGCCCCCAGGTGCAGGTATGTATACAGGGAGAGGACAGGCCCCCTGGTGCAGGTATGTATACAGGGAGAGGACAGGCCCCCTGGTGCAGGTATGTATACAGAGAGAGGACAGGCCCCCTGGTGCAGGTATGTATACAGAGAGAGGACAGGCCCCCTGGTGCAGGTATGTATACAGGGAGAGGACAAGCCCCCAGGTGCAGGTATGTATACAGGGAGAGGACAGGCCCCCTGGTGCAGGTATGTATACAGGGAGAGGACAGGCCCCCAGGTGCAGGTATGTATACAGGGAGAGGATAGGCCCCCTGGTGCAGGTATGTATACAGGGAGAGGACAGGCCCCCAGGTGCAGGTATGTATACATGTCATGTCTTGTTATGTCTGTTCCTGTCCTTTCTCTTCACTCTGTCTCTCTCTGCTGGTCTTTTTAGGTTACCTTCTCTGTCTCTCATTCTTCAGCTGTTCTACATCTCCCCTAACTAGCTCGTTTACTCTTTCCCACCTGTTCTCTCTTCCCCCTCTGATTAGGTCTCTATTTCTCTCTCTGTTCCTGCTACTTTCAGTGTCTGATTTTTGTTTGTGTTTTTGATGCCAGAAGCAAGCTGTCGTCGCGTTTGCTTCCACCTTGTCCTATCCTGTCGGAGTCTGCCTGGCAGGTGCATCCTGCATTATACTAACGTTCTTTTTGTTCCATTGACTACGTTGGAAGAGGATTTATGCCATTCCTGTTTTTCATTAAAGAACTCTGTTTTCTGTTAAAACCGCTTTTGGGTCTTCACTCAAGTACATAACAATACAGGGAGAGGACAGGCCCCCTGGTGCAGGTATGTATACAGGGAGAGGACAAGCCCCCAGGTGCAGGTATGTATACAGGGAGAGGACAGGCCCCCTGGTGCAGGTATGTATACAGGGAGAGGACAAGCCCCCAGGTGCAGGTATGTATACAGGGAGAGGATAGGTCCCCTGGTGCAGGTATATAGGGAGAGGATAGGCCCCCTGGTGCAGGTATGTATACAGGGAGAGGATATGTCCCATGGTGCAGGTATATAGGGAGAGGATAGGCCCCCTGGTGCAGGTATGTATACAGGGAGAGGATATGTCCCATGGTGCAGGTATATAGGGAGAGGATAGGCCCCCTGGTGCAGGTATGTATACAGGGAGAGGATATGTCCCATGGTGCAGGTATATAGGGAGAGGATAGGCCCCATGGTGCAGGTATATAGGGAGAGGATAGGCCCCCTGGTGCAGGTAGGTATACAGGGAGAGGACAGGCCCCCTGGTGCAGGTATGTATATAGGGAGAGGATAGGCCCCTTGGTGCAGGTATGTATACAGGGAGAGGATAGGCCCCCTGGTGCAGGTATGTATACAGGGAGAGGATATGTCCCATGGTGCAGGTATATAGGGAGAGGATATGTCCCATGGTGCAGGTATATAGGGAGAGGATATGTCCCATGGTGCAGGTATATAGGGAGAGGATATGTCCCATGGTGCAGGTATGTATACAGGGAGAGGATATGTCCCATGGTGCAGGTATGTATACAGGGAGAGGACAGGCATCCTGGTGCTGGTATCAGGTATATATTTAGAGGACAGGCTGGTCCAGTCGGTCAGTGTTTGAAGTGTTAGGATTAGCTAGACAGGCTGCTGGTCTGGTGTGTGTGAGAGTTGAGACAGAACGAACACTGTTTTATTGAAACGGATTTCTCCCTCTGAAGCCAAACAAAGACAGCTATATTTTCAGCATGAAGGGAAGGAGCCCTTGATGAAACCAACAAACCAGATGTATACAGATGGAGACGTAAACCTCTCCTCTCCTCCACTCTTCTCTTTCTAATTCAGTCCGGCGAGTTGGGTTGGGCAGGGTGCTGCAATACAGAACCAGATCATTTGTGATGATAATGATACGGGCAACGGGTAACCTCGTGGTTAGAGTGTAGGGAGGTCAGGTAGAGTAATGGTTAGAGTGTAGAGGAGGCAGGTAGTCTAGTGGTTAGAGTGTAGAGGAGGCAGGTAGCCTACTGGTTAGAGTGTAGAGGAGGCAGGTAGCCTAGTGGTTAGAGTGTAGAGGAGGCAGGTTGCCTAGTGGTTAGAGTGTAGAGGAGGCAGGTTGCCTAGTGGTTTGAGCGTAGAGGAGGCAGGTTGCCTAGTGGTTAGAGTGTAGAGGAGGCAGGTTGCCTAGTGGTTTGAGCGTTGGGCTGGTAACTAAAAAGTTGCTGAATCCCCTGAGGTAAAAATCCTTCTGTTGTTCTGCCCCTGAACAAGGCAGTTAACCTCTTACATCTATGGGGGCGCTATTTCATTTTTGGATGAAAAACGTTCCCGTTTTAAACAAGATATTTTGTCACAAAAAGATGCTCGACTATGCATATAATTGATAGCATTCGAAAGAAAACACTCTGACGTGTCCAGAAATACCAAGATATTCTCTGTGCGTGCCCTAGAACGTGAGCTTCAGGCAAAACCAAGATGAGATGGCATCCAGGAAATGACAAGGATTTTTGAGGCTCTGTTTTCCATTGTCTCCTTATATGGCTGTGAATGCGAGAGGAATGAGCCTGCCCTTTCTGTCGTTTCCCCAAGGTGTCTGCAGCATTGTGACGTATTTGTAGGCAGATCATTGGAAGATTGACCATAAGAGACCACATTTACCAGGTGTCCGCCCGGTGTCCTGCGCCGAAATTGGTGCGCAAAAGTCACCTGCCAGTATTTTTCCATGGGATACAGAGAGGAAAGCAAGCTTCCACGAACTGCATATCAATGAAGAGATATGTGAAAAAACACCTTGAGGATTGATTCCAAACAACGTTTGCCATGTTTCGTCGATATTATGTAGTTAATCCGGAAAAAGTTTTACGTTGTAGGTGACTGAATTTTTGGTTCGTTTCGGTAGCCAGACGCAATGTAGAAAACGGAACGATTTTTCCTACACACAGACGCTTTCAGGAAAAACTGCGCATTTGGTATGTAACTGAGAGTCTCCTCATTGAAAACATCAGAAGCTCTTCAAAGGTAAATTATTTTATTTATTTGGTTATCTGGTTTTTGTGAAAATGTTGCGTGCTAAATGCTACTCAAAATGCTATGCTAGCTT
This sequence comes from Oncorhynchus masou masou, assembly GCF_036934945.1. NCBI lineage: Eukaryota > Metazoa > Chordata > Actinopteri > Salmoniformes > Salmonidae > Oncorhynchus > Oncorhynchus masou. The sequence continues at coordinate 396,330 of NC_088239.1, read as the reverse complement.
TGCATACTCTTACACAAATTAGTCAATTTCTATGGTTCAAAAGCATATTTTGAAAATCTGAGATGAAAGTGTTGTTAAGAAAAGGCTAAGCTTGAGAGCAGACGCATTATTTTCATTTTATTTGCGATTTTCAGAAATCGTTTAGTCCTTTAGTCACAAACCCGGATCCGGGATGGGGAGTTTCAAGAAGTTAACCCCACTGTTCCCCCGGTAGAGCGTCATTGTAAATAAGAATGTGTTCCTGACTTGCCTATTTTAATAATACCTCGTTTTTTAAATATTTATATATCTTTCCATTGAAGTTCCTGGATAGTTTCTTAGTTTACTTTACGGGTTGGAGTGGTAACACTCTATGAGGAACTTCAAAGACCTGTGGAGTCAGCAGGAATCTGTGGAGTCAGCGGGAACCTTTGGAGTCAGCGGGAATCTGTGGAGTCAGCGGGAATCTGTGGAGTCTGCGGGAATCTGTGGAGTCAGCAGGAATCTGTGGAGTCTGCGGGAATCTGTGGAGTCAGCAGGAATCTGTGGAGTCAGCGGGTGTGTTCCCGTTACCCAGAGGGAAGAAAGCATTCTAACGCACACACACACACACACACAATAATTACGATTATTTCCACTGTTAATCTGTTTTATCACCGTGGGGAGAACAGTTACTACATATTATCATGAAAACCAGTTATTTACAAACAGACAAACAAACCTTAAAACGTCACTGTAGTTCACTGTAAAAAAAAAAAGGAAAAAAAAGAGAACATTATTTATTAAGATGATACAGTGATGCAGGTCATAAATACCGAACCCAGAGATGTTTTGTGTTTTCTATGTTCTTGCCATAATGTTCTACAGCTGATGTTATGTGATGAGAGAGCAACAATATTTCCAGCGTGTGAAGAAGAGACAGCAGCAAGGGGAAGGAACAGACCCACAGCATAGACAGCAACGTCTGTCTACAACTGAAACATCTCTTCCACCTTCTCGCTACATTTCATATTAATAAAATCTATTTTCAAAAAGAGCAGTATTCCAATTAAATAGCTGAAAATGTAATTTCGTTCTTTGAGTTTATGTGGGGGGCATTTACAATGAATTCTGATCAGACATGAAGCCTATTCAATGAATTCTGATCAGACATGAAGCCTATTCAAGGCTTTATTTTGAAACTCCAACTTTTCATTTCCATTGTGAAACAGTCAATTAAGGTTGATACTCCTCTCCGTCTCTTATTTAATATCTGCCTTTTAGTTCCATATTCTGAGACATGAGAGAATGGCTCAACATACAGGGTGGAATGGAGATGATGAGGGAAAGGGAGTGGAAGGTGGAGAGAAAGGTGTCTGGTTAATTGAAGTGCGAATAACCCCAAATAGCCAATGCAGGTACAGTGCCTTGTGAAAGTATTCGGCCCCCTTGAACTTTGCGACCTTTTGCCACATTTCAGGCTTCAAACATAAAGATATAAAACTGTATTTTTTTGTGAAGAATCAACAACAAGTGGGACACAATCATGAAGTGGAACGACATTTATTGGATATTTCAAACTTTTTTAACAAATCAAAATCTGAAAAATTGGGCGTGCAAAATTATTCAGCCCCCTTAAGTTAATACTTTGTAGAGCCACCTTTTGCCGCGAATACAGCTGTAAGTCTCTATCAGTTTTGCACATCGAGAGACTGAGATGATCGAGAATGAGAGGGGGAGAGAGGAGAGAGATGATCGAGAATGAGAGGGGGAGAGAGGAGAGAGATGATCGAGAATGAGAGGGGAGAGAGGAGAGAGATGATCGAGAATGAGAGGGGGAGAGAGGAGAGATCATCGAGAATGAGAGGGGAGAGAGAGGAGAGAGATCATCGAGAATGAGAGGAGAGAGAGGAGAGAGATGATCGAGAATGAGAGGGGAGAGAGGAGAGAGATGATTGAGAATGGGAGGGGGAGAGAGGAGAGAGATGATCGAGAATGAGAGGGGGAGAGAGGAGAGAGATGATCGAGAATGAGAGGGGAGAGAGGAGAGAGATGATCGAGAATGAGAGGGGAGAGAGGAGATGATCGAGAATGAGAGGGGGAGAGAGGAGAGAGATGATCGAGAATGAGAGGGGGAGAGAGGAGAGAGATGATCGAGAATGAGAGGGGGAGAGAGGAGAGAGATGATCGAGAATGAGAGGGGGAGAGAGGAGAGAGATGATCGAGAATGAGTGGGGGAGAGAGGAGAGAGATGATCGAGAATGAGAGGGGGAGGAGAGGAGAGAGATGATCGAGAATGAGAGGGGGAGGAGAGGAAAGAGAGATTATTGAGAATGAAAGGGGGAGAGAAAGGACAGAGAGAGATGATCGAGAATGAGAGGGGAGGAGAGGGAGAGAGATGATCGAGAATGAGAGGGGGAGGAGAGGAGAGAGAGATGATCGAGAATGAGAGGGGGAGAGAGGAGAGAGATGATCGAGAATGAGAGGGGGAGGAGAGGAGAGAGATGATCGAGAATGAGAGGGGGAGGAGAGGAAAGAGAGATTATTGAGAATGAGAGGGGGAGGAGAGGAAAGAGAGATTATTGAGAATGAGAGGGGGAGAGAGAGGAGAGAGAGATGATCGAGAATGAGAGGGGGAGAGAGGAGAGAGATGATCGAGAATGAGAGGGGGAGAGAGGAGAGAGATGATCGAGAATGAGAGGGGGAGAGAGGAGAGAGATGATCGAGAATGAGAGGGGGAGGAGAAGAAAGAGAGATCATTGAGAATGAGAGGGGGAGAGAGAGGAGAGAGAGATGATCGAGAATGAGAGGGGGAGGAGAGGAGAGAGTGAGATGATCGAGAATGAGAGGGGGAGGAGAGGAGAGAGAGATGATCGAGAAGGAGAGGGGAGAGAGAGAGAGATGATCGAGAATGAGAGGGGGAGAGAGATGATTGAGAATGAGAGGGGAGAGAGGAGTGAGAGAGATGATCGAGAATGAGAGGGAGAGGAGAGAGAGAGATGATCGAGAATGAGAGGGGGAGAGAGATGATTGAGAATGAGAGGGGGAGAGAAGAGTGAGAGAGATGATCGAGAATGAGAGGGAGAGGAGAGGGAGAGAGATGATCGAGAATGAGAGGGGGAGGAGAGTGAGAGAGATGATCGAGAATGAGAGGGAGAGGAGAGAGAGAGAGATGATCGAGAATGAGAGGGGGAGAGAGAGAGATGATCAAGAATGAGAGGGGGAGAGAAGAGAGAGAGAGGGGGGAGAGAGGAGAGAGAGAGATATTGAGAGAGAGATATGAGGAAGCTGTTACCTCCAAGGTGCCCTCTATTGAATAGTATCATCAGCATCGAATTACAGTCCACATTAAATTACATCTCTACTGAGGACTATATACCTCAGTTTATTTAGAGTATCGATTGAGAGTTGCAATCAGTAGCTCTTCCTTTTACCTACTTTCCCTCTCTTCTCCCCTCCTTCTCTTTCCTGCCAACCCCCCCCTCTCTCTCTCTCTCTCTCTCTATCACCCTCCCTCTCTTCTCCCCTCCTTCTCTTTCCTGCCAACCCCCCCTCTCTCTCTCTCTCTCTATCACCCTCCCTCTCTTCTCCCCTCCTTCTCTTTACTGCCAACCCCCCTCTCTCTATCTCTATCACCCTCCCTCTCATCTCCCTCTCTCTTCTCTATCGCCCTCCTCTCTCTCTCTCTCTCTCTCTCTCTATCACCCTCCCTCTCTTCTCCCCTCCTTCTCTTTACTGCCAACCCCCTCTCTCTCTCTATCACCCTCCCTCTCATCTCTCTCTCTCTCTCTCTATCACCCTCCCTCTCATCTCTCTCTCTCTCTCTCTATCACCCTCCCTCTCTTCTCCCCTCCTTCTCTTTCCTGCCAACCCCCCCCTCTCTCTCTCTCTCTCTCTATCACCCTCCCTCTCTTCTCCCCTCCTTCTCTTTACTGCCAACCCCCCCCCTCTCTCTCTCTCTCTATCACCCTCCCTCTCATCTCCCTCTCTCTTTCTCTATCGCCCTCCTCTCTCTCTCTCTCTCTATCACCCTCCCTCTCTCTTTCTCTATCGCCCTCCTCTCTCTCTCTCTCTCTCTCAAATTAAATTGTATTTGTCACGTGCCTATAGTGGAAGAATGAGATGGTGATACTGGTGACTGGCTGGCGTGGGTGTGATGAATAGTGTGATCACTCAATCATCATTAATGACATTGTTTGGATGGCATTGATAGTCAAAACCTTATCTGTAGCAATGGGGGGGGGTCCATAATAAATACGAATGTCTTGGGAAGAGACATTCTCACAGATGGGTCACTGGAGCCAGGAGAGGTGTGAATACTAAAACTCGACTAAATTAAATGTTAATGTTAATGTCTAAATTAATTACTGTGTGAATTAAATTACCATGTTTTGATTGTTTCAAGAGCTTCTTGATATATTTTATTATACTGTAAGTGCTATGGATGTATTGTTACAGAGAAACGGTGTTATTCTGTTCGTCAGATGGTGGATAGTTCAATGAGGAGCGACACAGGGGTGGTGCTCATATCATACAGTGATGAGATGTGACCATAAGTGTTACGGTTTTCTTCTATCTCCTCCTCTGAAGAGGAGGTGTAGCAAGGATCGGACCAAAATGCAGCGTGGTAATTTTGATACATGTTTAATGAACAAAAAAAACACAAACAATACAAAACAAGAAACGTAACACGAAAACCTAAACAGCCTGATCTGGTTCAAACTTATACAGAGACAGGAACAATCACCCACGAAACACTCAAAGAATATGGCTGCCTAAATATGGTTCCCAATCAGAGACAACGATAAACACCTGCCTCTGATTGAGAACCACTCCAGACAGCCATAGACTATTCTAGATAACCCTACTATATCACAATCCCAATACCTACAAAAACCCCCAAGACAAAACACACCACATAAATAACCCATGTCACACCCTGGCCTGACCAAAATAATAAAGAAAACACAAAATACTAAGACCCGGGCGAGACAATAAGAGATAGTGGGACCAGAGTCCCTGGGTTCACGCCCAGGCTCTGTCATAACCGGCCGCAACCGGGAGGTCCGCAGGGATATCCTTGTCTCATCTCACACTAGCAACTGCTGTGGCGGGCTGGCTGCTGGCTTTGGATACACACTGTGTTAGAAACTGAAACACTGTGTTTTTATTTGGTGAAATGTCTAATGGTAAATGTTATACATAGTTCATAGATGCACAGTTATATTAAGGTTAGAGTTGATCCCAAAACACTTATGGGCCTTTTATAGAAACTTGCCTGATCTTTTGTCAGTATCTCAGACAGTTTTTAGGTCCATTGCTTGAGTATTTAGATTTCTGCATTTTTTTCAATAAAATAATACCTAAAATGCATTAAAAACTGTGTATTTATTGTTACCATAAACAACAAATCGGCTTTGAATTGTCAAATAAATCTGTTGTTCCCATCTTCCATATAGTCGGTAGCTCGTCTTCCTGGTTCTAAAATGGATCACTACAGAAAGTGGGAAGAAGAAGAAGTGTCTATCGATTTTCAAGAAAAGAAATCAGGACAAAAGGAAGTAAACAAAGAGATGGTAGCTAGCGAGGCTAGCGGTTAGTAATCTCTGAAGTAAAGTAAGGCTCGGTGAATAATGTTAGTTATAATGTTATTATAATGTAAACAAAGAGATGGTAGCTAGCTAGGCTAGCGGTTAGTAATCTCTGAAGTAAAGTAAGGCTCGGTGAATAATGTTAGTAGTCAAGTAGCTGAGTGTTTTTGGGCAACAAGTGCATTGTACCCGGGTGCAATAATGTTCCGAATAATGTACAAACACATTCCCACTCTGTTCCTGACCACTTTGTGAGCTTTGTGTCAGCAATGGCCGACATCCTGCTTATAGTGTCGATATGACACAATGGGGACCGTTTGAAACCAGGTTCCGTTTTCCCACCATTTTTACACCATGGACAGGAAAGCTTAAACTATTCAAGGGATGTTGCCTGCTAGCAAAGTTGCTAACACCTTGTCGTGACCTTGTATCATTAATGTGATGACTGCTATTCATTGAATAATTAACTGTGTTTATAATTCCGTGATTAAATTAATTGTTAACTCAGTAACCTGGGGCAGCATGGGAAAAGTTTGTTTAATAAGTTACCGATTCCCAAATTAAGTCAAAGAATATCGGAATATCGATTTCATAGCAATTGCTCATTCATTTATTTCCTCTTCAGTCTCATTCTGAACTTTGCATAATTCATAAATCAGCACAAACCCGGGTCTCACTAAATCATTCTGTATCACACCAATTGAGTTGATTATTTATTTACTAACAAACTAAATGATAATATAAGATACACAAATGCACAGTCTAGGCTATTGATTCGAATTTCGTACAGTGAAACAGGTCCCTAGTGGACCAACACAATATTAACACGTGTTACACAAAATGTTGATTTAAAAAGACAGCGGGAGAGAGAGTGCATGAGAGAAAAGCACACTTGGATACATTTGTAAACTATGCTTAGTTTAGCCCTGACACCTTGCCCCCGACCTGCCGCTCTTACGGGACATAATTATTATTATTATTAAATATTTACTTGTTAAAAGTCTCCGTCTCTGAGCTTAGGAGGTTTAGCCAACGACCTTCTTTCGATGGCGGGTGTCTCTGACCTTCTTTCGATGGCGGGTGTCTCTGACCTTCTTTCGATGGCGGGTGTCTCTGACCTTCTTTCGATGGCGGGTGTCTCTGACCTTCTTTCGATGGCGGGTGTCTCTGACCTTCTTTCGATGGCGGGTGTCTCTGACCTTCTTTCGATGGCGGGTGTCTCTGATTGTCCACCCGATGTCAGTGGTCTGTTCGGTTGCACTCGTTCGTTAGAGAACAGAAAGGTGACTTCTGAGGAAGCTAATCAGCCGTGTCAACGTTCCCAGCTTGGGTAGGAGGGCCGTGTAGACAACCAATGATTTGAAGAGAATAACTGGCTGGTTCTTCTTCAATTCACCTTCTTAGATACAGTAAATCAACCGTAGCCTTAATTGTTAAAAGGTTCCTTTGTCATATTGTCACGTCTTATCAAGGTGGGTGGAATCAGGCGCAGAGAGCAGATTAGTGATACGACAGTTTATTCTCCGGTGAACAAAAAAACACGGTCAACCCAACACACACAGGGTGAACAATCCAACACAGGATTAAAGACAGACCGGAGAATAAAAACACAAGTACTACACCAACTGACATGAAATACAAATAACAATCCCGCACAAAACAAGGGCGGGACAACCTACTACATATACAGACACTAATTAACTAAACAACACACGGGTGAAACTAATCAGACAAAACCAACAGACACACGAAAAGGGATCGGTAGTGGCTAGTAGGACGGTGAGGACGACCGCCGAGCAACGCCCGAACGGGCAGGAGAGCCAACCTCGGCAGAAGTCGTGACACATATTCCATCTATCATTGTTACCACCATTTTGGCGAAATATAATGTCCCAAAGTCCATTCAATTGATGTTCTGTAGTTTTGGGCTGTAAACTCTTCCTAAGGCGCACAGACATTCCAGTCTCTCACGTTAGAGAACAGAAAGGAGTTGGGCTGCTGCCTTCTAAATTACGATGGGCATGAGGCCCCCCCTCAATCAATCCACCTATACGTCTCCCACTCTGCGGGAGGGAGAGATATCTCTGTAGAACTGTGATCCACGGTAATCTGATCCTCACAGGCTAGTCATGACAACCTGTAGCTAGTCATGACAACCTGTAGCTAGTCATGACAACCAGTAGCTAGTCATGACAACCTGTAGCTAGTCATGACAACCTGTAGCTAGTCATGACAACCAGTAGCTAGTCAGGACAACCTGTAGCTAGTCATGACAACCTGTAGCTAGTCATGACAACCAGTAGCTAGTCATGACAACCAGTAGCTAGTCATGACAACCTGTAGCTAGTCAGGACAACCTGTAGCTAGTCATGACAACCAGTAGCTAGTCAGGACAACCTGTAGCTAGTCATGACAACCTGTAGCTAGTCATGACAACCAGTAGCTAGTCATGACAACCAGTAGCTAGTCATGACAACCTGTAGCTAGTCAGGACAACCTGTAGCTAGTCATGACAACCTGTAGCTAGTCATGACAACCTGTAGCTGGTCATGACAACCTGTAGCTAGTCAGGACAACCTGTAGCTAGTCATGACAACCTGTAGCTAGTCATGACCTGTAGCTAGTCATGACAACCTGTAGCTAGTCACCACAAATTAATTTATAACGTTATTTGTTTTCCTTTCCTCAAACTAGCTTGTTTTTTAGTTTAGCTACAACTATGAAGTTATCCTGTCCTAATGTCTGTTTTGTTAATTTTGCCTTGTCATGCAATTCCCTTTTTCATTAAAACTTCACTGATAAGAAATGTTGTATTCTTTTCTACTAGGCATCATCACAGTTTTCTGTAGTGATATTTATTGCATAAAATGACTTGCCCTTGTTCAGGTCAATGAGTAGGAGCCAGCTCTAGTCAGCCCCAGCCAGACTTATCCAGCTCTAGCCAGCCCCAGCCAGACTTATCCAGCTCTAGCCAGCCCCAGCCAGACTTATCCAGCTCTAGTCAGCCCCAGCCAGACTTAGCCAGCTCTAGTCAGCCCCAGCCAGACTTATCCAGCTCTAGTCAGCCCCAGCCAGACTTATCCAGCTCTAGCCAGATTTATACAAATGGCTCTGGCCCTAACTGGTGCATGAGTTGTAATGACAACTGTGTGTTTGTGTGTGAGTGTGTGAGTGAGTGAGTGAGTGAGTGAGTGAGTGAGTGAGTGAGTGGTGAGTGGTGGTGAGTGAGTGGTGAGTGGTGAGTGAGTGAGGGAGTGAGAGAGAGAGAGAGAGAGAGAGAGGGAGAGAGAGAGAGAGAGTGAGAGAGAGAGAGAGAGAGAGAGAGAGAGAGAGAGAGAGAGAGAGAGAGAGAGAGAGAGAGAGAGAGAGAGAGAGAGAGAGAGAGAGAGAGAGAGAGAGAGACAGACACCAAAAGGTTTCTCCTATGGGGGGCAGCCTGAGAATTATTTTGGAATCATTTTTTCTAAAAGTGTAAAGAAAACATCTTCAAGTTAAATATACAGGTTGTGAATCAGAGAAGGAACCAATTGAAGACAATACCACAGAAATACAGCGGCTAAACAGACCTCTTATACGCTGTAACACTGTTTCACGGAGGATTGTTCATGGTTTTAGCGGAGGTTAGAGTGTGGAACTGGGAGAAATTAATCTATTGTCATATCAATATACCGGCACATCTCTAAGGAATTCTGCTGGTCACGCCAGTCTGTGACAGCAGTAACATACTGTCTCGGGCTAGAGACAGTTCACAGAGTTGGTTCATCAACAACAGATACAAATTATGCACAATATGACCCAGATATATGCAAAAGCCACAACGCGACAGCTTCTCGAGAAATACTGGATTTAGATAATAGCGTGATGACAAGATCACAATGACCTTCAACAGACGTAACCACCAATGTGCCCAACCAGTCCACGTGTCACAGAGCATTACAATGAAACGGTTTAAATCATATTAACTGAAAGAACACACAGAAACACAGGCTCTCAGAAACATTTACCTATATACTCTAAACACTCGTAACATATTGCTGTCCCGGGTGCTGTTCCGACTTAAAGTCTGAGCAGCATTTTAAATAGTGTTCCCAACGACAGTGTTGAATCGCTTATAAGGCACTTTCTCCAGAGTACAATGCTTGCAACACGTACAACCAACATCTCCTCTTCGAGAAAGAAGGCAGCCAAGGCAGTTGACTGGCGAGACGCTGAATTAATTGTCTGTCCTTTCTCGTTCAGCTCTCAGGCTGCTGGTGAATTCATTTCTGCAGAGGAAAGAAGAGGTGGGGAGAGAGCAGAGCGGAGTATTACCTAACACAGCTGTTTGAAGTCTAGCAGCGCTGTAGGAAGTGATGAAGTGAGCGTGAGCTACATGCTAGCATCTGTCTGTGTGTGCGTGGGGGGGCAGTACTAACTAGCAATAGGACCAGTCCTAACGATCTAACAACAGGACCAGTCCTGACCATCCAACAGGACCAGTCCTAACCATCCAACAGGACCAGTCCTACCCATCCAACAGGACCAGTCCTGACCAACCAAAAGGACCAGTCCTGACCATCCAACAGGACCAGTCCTGACCATCCATCCAACAGGACCAGTCCTAACCATCCAACAGGACCAGTCCTGACCATCCAACAGGACCAGTCCTGACCATCCAACAGGACCAGTCCTGACCATCCAACAGGACCAGTCCTGACCAACCAAAAGGACCAGTCCTGACCATCCATCCAACAGGACCAGTCCTAACCATCCAACAGGACCAGTCCTGACCATCCAACAGGACCAGTCCTGACCATCCATCTAACAGGACCAGTCCTAACCATCCAACAGGACCAGTCCTAACCATCCTACAGGACCAGTCCTGACCATCCAACCGGACCAGTCCTAACCATCCAACAGGACCAGTCCTGACCATCCAACAGGACCAGTCCTGACCATCCAACAGGACCAGTCCTGACCATCCAACAGGACCAGTCCTGACCATCCATCCAATAGGACCAGTCCTGACCATCCATCCAACAGGACCAGTCCTGACCATCCAACAGGACCAGTCCTGACCATCCATCCAACAGGACCAGTCCTGACCATCTAACAGGACCAGTCCTGACCATCCATCCAATAGGACCAGTCCTGACCATCCATCCAACAGGACCAGTCCTGACCATCCAACAGGACCAGTCCTGACCATCCATCCAACAGGACCAGTCCTGACCATCCATCCAACAGGACCAGTCCTGACCATCCATCCAACAGGACCAGTCCTGACCATCCAACAGGACCAGTCCTGACCATCCAACAGGACCAGTCCTGACCATCCAACAACAGGACCAGTCCTGACCATCCATCCAACAGGACCAGTCCTGACCATCCAACAGGACCAGTCCTAACCATCCAACAGGACCAGTCCTGACCATCCATCCAACAGGACCAGTCCTAACCATCCATCCAACAGGACCAGTCCTAACCATCCAACAGGACCAGTCCTGACCATCCAACAGGACCAGTCCTAACCATCCAACAGGACCAGTCCTGACCATCCATCCAACAGGACCAGTCCTGACCATCCAACAACAGGACCAGTCCTGACCATCCAACAGGACCAGTCCTGACCATCCAACAGGACCAGTCCTGACCATCCAACAGGACCAGTCCTAACCATCCAACAGGACCAGTCCTGACCATCCATCCAACAGGACCAGTCCTGACCATCCAACAACAGGACCAGTCCTGACCATCCAACAGGACCAGTCCTGACCATCCAACAGGACCAGTCCTGACCATCCATCCAATAGGACCAGTCCTAACCATCCATCCAACAGGACCAGTCCTGATCATCCAACAGGACCAGTCCTGACCATCCAACAGGACCAGTCCTGACCATCCAACAGGACCAGTCCTAACCATCCTACAGGACCAGTCCTGACCATCCAACAGGACCAGTCCTGACCATCCAACAGGACCAGTCCTGACCATCCAACAGGACCAGTCCTGACCATCCAACAGGACCAGTCCTAACCATCCATCCAACAGGACCAGTCCTGACCATCCAACAGGACCAGTCCTAACCATCCTACAGGACCAGTCCTGACCATCCAACAGGACCAGTCCTGACCATCCAACAGGACCAGTCCTAACCATCCATCCAACAGGACCAGTCCTGACCATCCAACAGGACCAGTCCTGACCATCCATCCAACAGGACCAGTCCTAACCATCCAACCGGACCAGTCCTGACCATCCAACAACAGGACCAGTCCTGACCATCCAACAACAGGACCAGTCCTGACCATCCAAAAGGACCAGTCCTGACCATCCAACAACAGGACCAGTCCTGACCATCCAACAGGACCAGTCCTGACCATCCAACAGGACCAGTCCTGACCATCCAACAACAGGACCAGTCCTAACCATCCAACAGGACCAGTCCTGACCATCCATCCAACAGGACCAGTCCTGACCATCCAACAACAGGACCAGTCCTGACCATCCAACAGGACCAGTCCTGACCATCCAACAACAGGACCAGTCCTGACCATCCAACAGGACCAGTCCTAACCATCCAACAACAGGACCAGTCCTAACCATCCAACAACAGGACCAGTCCTAACCATCCAACATCAGGACCAGTCCTGATCATCCAACAGGACCAGTCCTGACCATCCTACAGGACCAGTCCTGACCATCCATCCAACAGGACCAGTCCTAACCATCCAACAACAGGACCAGTCCTAACCATCCAACAACAGGACCAGTCCTGACCATCCAACAGGACCAGTCCTAACCATCCTACAGGACCAGTCCTAACCATCCTACAGGACCAGTCCTGACCATCCAACAGGACCAGTCCTAACCATCCTACAGGACCAGTCCTGACCATCCATCCAACAGGACCAGTCCTGACCATCCTACAGGACCAGTCCTAACCATCCTACAGGACCAGTCCTAACCATCCAACAACAGGACCAGTCCTAACCATCCTACAGGACCAGTCCTAACCATCCTACAGGACCAGTCCTGACCATCCAACAGGACCAGTCCTGACCATCCAACAGGACCAGTCCTGACCATCCAACAGGACCAGTCCTGACCATCCATCCAACAGGACCAGTCCTGACCATCCTGCAGGACCAGTCCTAACCATCCAACCGGACCAGTCCTAACCATCCTACAGGACCAGTCCTGACCATCCAACAACATGACCAGTCCTAACCATCCATCCAACAGGACCAGTCCTGACCATCCAACAGGACCAGTCCTGACCATCCAACAACAGGACCAGTCCTGACCATCCAACAGGACCAGTCCTGACCATCCTACAGGACATGTCCTGACCATCCAACAACAGGACCAGTCCTGACCATCCAACAACAGGACCAGTCCTGACCATCCATCCAACAGGACCAGTCCTGACCATCCAACAGGACCAGTCCTGACATCCTACAGGACCAGTCCTGACCATCCAACAGGACATGTCCTAACCATCCTACAGGACCAGTCCTAACCATCCTACAGGACCAGTCCTGACCATCCAACAGGACCAGTCCTGACATCCTACAGGACCAGTCCTAACCATCCTACAGGACATGTCCTAACCATCCTACAGGACCAGTCCTAACCATCCTACAGGACATGTCCTAACCATCCTACAGGACCAGTCCTAACCATCCAACAGGACCAGTCCTAACCATCCTACAGGACATGTACTAACCATCCTACAGGACCAGTCCTGACCATCCAACCGGACCAGTCCTAACCATCCTACAGGACCAGTCCTAACCATCCTACAGGACATGTCCTAACCATCCTACAGGACATGTCCTAACCATCCTACAGGACCAGTCCTAACCATCCTACAGGACATGTACTAACCATCCTACAGGACCAGTCCTGACCATCCAACCGGACCAGTCCTAACCATCCTACAGGACCAGTCCTAACCATCCTACAGGACATGTCCTAACCATCCTACAGGACCAGTCCTGACCATCCTACAGGACCAGTCCTAACCATCCATCCAACCGGACCAGTCCTGACCATCCTACAGGACCAGTCCTAACCATCCAACAACAGGACCAGTCCTAACCATCCTACAGGACCAGTCCTGACCATCCTACAGGACCAGTCCTAACCATCCATCCAACAGGACCAGTCCTAACCATCCTACAGGACCAGTCCTAACCATCCAACAGGACCAGTCCTAACCATCCAACAACAGGACCAGTCCTAACCATCCAACAGGACCAGTCCTAACCATCCTACAGGACCAGTCCTGACCATCCTACAGGACCAGTCCTAACCATCCTACAGGACCAGTCCTGACCATCCAACAACAGGACCAGTCCTAACCATCCAACAACAGGACCAGTCCTAACCATCCTACAGGACCAGTCCTAACCATCCAACAACAGGACCAGTCCTAACCATCCTACAGGACCAGTCCTGACCATCCAACAGGACCAGTCCTAACCATCCAACAACAGGACCAGTCCTAACCATCCAACAACAGGACCAGTCCTACCCATCCAACAACAGGACCAGTCCTGACCATCCTACAGGACCAGTCCTACCCATCCAACAACAGGACCAGTCCTAACCATCCTACAGGACCAGTCCTGACCATCCAACCGGACCAGTCCTGACCATCCAACAACAGGACCAGTCCTAACCATCCAACAGGACCAGTCCTGACCATCCTACAGGACCAGTCCTAACCATCCAACAACAGGACCAGTCCTAACCATCCAACAACAGGACCAGTCCTAACCATCCAACCGGACCAGTCCTAACCATCCTACAGGACCAGTCCTAACCATCCAACAACAGGACCAGTCCTAAACATACAACAACAGGACCAGTCCTAACCATCCTACAGGACCAGTCCTAACCATCCAACAGGACCAGTCCTAACCATCCAACAACAGGACCAGTCCTAACCATCCAACAGGACCAGTCCTGACCATCCAACAGGACCAGTCCTGACCATCCAACAACAGGACCAGTCCTAACCATCCTACAGGACCAGTCCTGACCATCCAACAACAGGACCAGTCCTAACCATCCAACAACAGGACCAGTCCTAACCATCCTACAGGACCAGTCCTAACCATCCAACAGGACCAGTCCTGACCATCCATCCAACCGGACCAGTCCTAACCATCCTACAGGACCAGTCCTAACCATCCAACAACAGGACCAGTCCTGACCATCCAACAACAGGACCAGTCCTAACCATCCTACAGGACCAGTCCTAACCATCCAACAACAGGACCAGTCCTAACCATCCAACAGGACCAGTCCTAACCATCCAACAGGACCAGTCCTAACCATCCAACAACAGGACCAGTCCTAACCATCCAACAGGACCAGTCCTGACCATCCATCCAACAGGACCAGTCCTAACCATCCAACAACAGGACCAGTCCTAACCATCCTACAGGACCAGTCCTGACCATCCAACAACAGGACCAGTCCTAACCATCCATCTAACAGGACCAGTCCTAACCATCCAACAACAGGACCAGTCCTAACCATCCAACAACAGGACCAGTCCTAACCATCCTACAGGACCAGTCCTGACCATCCAACAACAGGACCAGTCCTGACCATCCAACGGGACCAGTCCTGACCATCCAACAACAGGACCAGTCCTGACCATCCATCCAACAGGACCAGTCCTAACCATCCAACAGGACCAGTCCTGACCATCCAACAGGACCAGTCCTGACCATCCTACAGGACCAGTCCTAACCATCCAACAACAGGACCAGTCCTAACCATCCAACCGGACCAGTCCTAACCATCCTACAGGACCAGTCCTGACCATCCAACAGGACCAGTCCTGACCATCCAACAGGACCAGTCCTGACCATCCAACAGGACCAGTCCTAACCATCCAACAGGACCAGTCCTGACCATCCATCCAACAGGACCAGTCCTGACCATCCAACAACAGGACCAGTCCTGACCATCCAACAGGACCAGTCCTGACCATCCAACAGGACCAGTCCTGACCATCCATCCAACAGGACCAGTCCTAACCATCCATCCAACAGGACCAGTCCTGATCATCCAACAGGACCAGTCCTGACCATCCAACAGGACCAGTCCTGACCATCCAACAGGACCAGTCCTAACCATCCTACAGGACCAGTCCTGACCATCCAACAGGACCAGTCCTGACCATCCAACAGGACCAGTCCTGACCATCCAACAGGACCAGTCCTGACCATCCAACAGGACCAGTCCTAACCATCCATCCAACAGGACCAGTCCTGACCATCCAACAGGACCAGTCCTAACCATCCTACAGGACCAGTCCTGACCATCCAACAGGACCAGTCCTGACCATCCAACAGGACCAGTCCTAACCATCCTACAGGACCAGTCCTGACCATCCAACAGGACCAGTCCTGACCATCCAACAGGACCAGTCCTGACCATCCAACAGGACCAGTCCTAACCATCCTACAGGACCAGTCCTGACCATCCAACAGGACCAGTCCTGACCATCCATCCAACAGGACCAGTCCTAACCATCCAACAGGACCAGTCCTGACCATCCATCCAACAGGACCAGTCCTGACCATCCAACAACAGGACCAGTCCTGACCATCCAACAGGACCAGTCCTGACCATCCAACAGGACCAGTCCTGACCATCCATCCAACAGGACCAGTCCTAACCATCCATCCAACAGGACCAGTCCTGACCATCCAACAGGACCAGTCCTGACCATCCATCCAACAGGACCAGTCCTAACCATCCAACCGGACCAGTCCTGACCATCCAACAACAGGACCAGTCCTGACCATCCAACAACAGGACCAGTCCTGACCATCCAAAAGGACCAGTCCTAACCATCCAACAGGACCAGTCCTGACCATCCAACAGGACCAGTCCTGACCATCCATCCAACAGGACCAGTCCTGACCATCCAACAACAGGACCAGTCCTGACCATCCAACAGGACCAGTCCTGACCATCCAACAACAGGACCAGTCCTGACCATCCAACAGGACCAGTCCTAACCATCCAACAACAGGACCAGTCCTAACCATCCAACAACAGGACCAGTCCTAACCATCCAACATCAGGACCAGTCCTGATCATCCAACAGGACCAGTCCTGACCATCCTACAGGACCAGTCCTGACCATCCATCCAACAGGACCAGTCCTAACCATCCAACAACAGGACCAGTCCTAACCATCCAACAACAGGACCAGTCCTGACCATCCAACAGGACCAGTCCTAACCATCCTACAGGACCAGTCCTAACCATCCTACAGGACCAGTCCTGACCATCCAACAGGACCAGTCCTAACCATCCTACAGGACCAGTCCTGACCATCCATCCAACAGGACCAGTCCTGACCATCCTACAGGACCAGTCCTAACCATCCTACAGGACCAGTCCTAACCATCCAACAACAGGACCAGTCCTAACCATCCTACAGGACCAGTCCTAACCATCCTACAGGACCAGTCCTAACCATCCAACAACAGGACCAGTCCTAACCATCCAACAGGACCAGTCCTGACCATCCAACAGGACCAGTCCTGACCATCCATCCAACAGGACCAGTCCTGACCATCCTACAGGACCAGTCCTAACCATCCAACCGGACCAGTCCTAACCATCCTACAGGACCAGTCCTGACCATCCAACAACATGACCAGTCCTAACCATCCATCCAACAGGACCAGTCCTGACCATCCAACAGGACCAGTCCTGACCATCCAACAACAGGACCAGTCCTGACCATCCAACAGGACCAGTCCTGACCATCCTACAGGACATGTCCTGACCATCCAACAACAGGACCAGTCCTGACCATCCATCCAACAGGACCAGTCCTGACCATCCAACAGGACCAGTCCTGACATCCTACAGGACCAGTCCTAACCATCCAACAGGACATGTCCTAACCATCCAACAGGACCAGTCCTGACCATCCTACAGGACCAGTCCTAACCATCCTACAGGACCAGTCCTGACCATCCAACAACAGGACCAGTCCTAACCATCCTACAGGACCAGTCCTAACCATCCAACAACAGGACCAGTCCTAACCATCCTACAGGACCAGTCCTAACCATCCTACAGGACATGTCCTGACCATCCATCCAACCGGACCAGTCCTGACCATCCTACAGGACCAGTCCTAACCATCCAACAACAGGACCAGTCCTAACCATCCTACAGGACCAGTCCTGACCATCCTACAGGACCAGTCCTGACCATCCATCCAACAGGGCCAGTCCTGACCATCCAACAACAGGACCAGTCCTAACCATCCATCCAACAGGACCAGTCCTAACCATCCTACAGGACCAGTCCTAACCATCCAACAACAGGACCAGTCCTAACCATCCTACAGGACCAGTCCTAACCATACAACAACAGGACCAGTCCTACCCATCCTACAGGACCAGTCCTAACCATCCAACAACAGGACCAGTCCTACCCATCCAACAACAGGACCAGTCCTGACCATCCTACAGGACCAGTCCTACCCATCCAACAACAGGACCAGTCCTAACCATCCTACAGGACCAGTCCTGACCATCCAACCGGACCAGTCCTGACCATCCAACAACAGGACCAGTCCTAACCATCCAACAGGACCAGTCCTGACCATCCTACAGGACCAGTCCTAACCATCCAACAACAGGACCAGTCCTAACCATACAACAACAGGACCAGTCCTAACCATCCAACCGGACCAGTCCTAACCATCCTACAGGACCAGTCCTAACCATCCAACAGGACCAGTCCTAACCATCCAACAACAGGACCAGTCCTAACCATCCTACAGGACCAGTCCTGACCATCCAACAGGACCAGTCCTGACCATCCAACAGGACCAGTCCTGACCATCCAACAACAGGACCAGTCCTAACCATCCTACAGGACCAGTCCTGACCATCCAACAACAGGACCAGTCCTAACCATCCTACAGGACCAGTCCTAACCATCCTACAGGACCAGTCCTAACCATCCAACAACAGGACCAGTCCTAACCATCCAACAACAGGACCAGTCCTAACCATCCTACAGGACCAGTCCTAACCATCCAACAGGACCAGTCCTGACCATCCATCCGACAGGACCAGTCCTAACCATCCTACAGGACCAGTCCTAACCATCCAACAACAGGACCAGTCCTAACCATCCTACAGGACCAGTCCTGACCATCCTACAGGACCAGTCCTAACCATCCAACAACAGGACCAGTCCTAACCATCCAACAGGACCAGTCCTAACCATCCTACAGGACCAGTCCTAACCATCCAACAGGACCAGTCCTAACCATCCAACAGGACCAGTCCTAACCATCCAACAACACGACCAGTCCTAACCATCCAACAGGACCAGTCCTGACCATCCATCCAACAGGACCAGTCCTAACCATCCAACAACAGGACCAGTCCTGACCATCCAACAGGACCAGTCCTGACCATCCAACAGGACCAGTCCTGACCATCCTACAGGACCAGTCCTGACCATCCAACAACAGGACCAGTCCTAACCATCCATCTAACAGGACCAGTCCTAACCATCCAACAACAGGACCAGTCCTAACCATCCAACAACAGGACCAGTCCTAACCATACAACAACAGGACCAGTCCTAACCATCCAACAACAGGACCAGTCCTAACCATCCAACAACAGGACCAGTCCTAACCATCCTACAGGACCAGTCCTGACCATCCAACAACAGGACCAGTCCTGACCATCCAACGGGACCAGTCCTGACCATCCAACAACAGGACCAGTCCTGACCATCCATCCAACAGGACCAGTCCTAACCATCCAACAGGACCAGTCCTGACCATCCAACAGGACCAGTCCTGACCATCCTACAGGACCAGTCCTAACCATCCAACAACAGGACCAGTCCTAACCATCCAACCGGACCAGTACTAACCATCCTACAGGACCAGTCCTAACCATCCAACAGGACCAGTCCTGACCATCCAACAACAGGACCAGTCCTAACCATCCAACAGGACCAGTCCTGACCATCCAACAGGACCAGTCCTGACCATCCAACAACAGGACCAGTCCTAACCATCCTACAGGACCAGTCCTAACCATCCTACAGGACCAGTCCTAACCATCCTACAGGACCAGTCCTAACCATCCTACAACAGGACCAGTCCTAACCATCCTACAGGACCAGTCCTAACCATCCTACAACAGGACCAGTCCTGACCATCCATCCTACAGGACCAGTCCTAACCATCCAACAACAGGACCAGTCCTAACCATCCTACAGGACCAGTCCTAACCATCCAACAGGACCAGTCCTAACCATCCTACAGGACCAGTCCTGACCATCCAACAACAGGACCAGTCCTAACCATCCTACAGGACCAGTCCTAACCATCCAACAACAGGACCAGTCCTAACCATCCTACAGGACCAGTCCTGACCATCCATCTAACAGGACCAGTCCTAACCATCCAACAACAGGACCAGTCCTAACCATCCAACAACAGGACCAGTCCTAACCATCCTACAGGACCAGTCCTGACCATCCAACAACAGGACCAGTCCTAACCATCCAACAACAGGACCAGTCCTGACCATCCAACAGGACCAGTCCTAACCATCCAACAACAGGACCAGTCCTGACCATCCAACAGGACCAGTCCTGACCATCCAACAACAGGACCAGTCCTAACCATCCAACAACAGGACCAGTCCTAACCATCCAACAACAGGACCAGTCCTGACCATCCATCCAACAGGACCAGTCCTAACCATCCAACAGGACCAGTCCTGACCATCCATCCAACAGGACCAGTCCTAACCATCCTACAGGACCAGTCCTAACCATCCAACAGGACCAGTCCTGACCATCCAACAGGACCAGTCCTGACCATCCAACAGGACCAGTCCTGACCATCCAACAACAGGACCAGTCCTGACCATCCAACAGGACCAGTCCTGACCATCCAACAACAGGACCAGTCCTGACCATCCATCAACACGACCAGTCCTGACCATCCAACAGGACCAGTCCTGACCATCCAACAACAGGACCAGTCCTGACCATCCAACAGGACCAGTCCTACCCATCCAACAACAGGACCAGTCCTGACCATCCAACAGGACCAGTCCTGACCATCCATCCAACAGGACCAGTCCTGACCATCCAACAGGACCAGTCCTAACCATCCAACCGGACCAGTCCTAACCATCCAACAGGACCAGTCCTAACCAGATGGATAATATGTCTAGTGGGGTCCCAGTCAGTCTGCATAACAATCTCACACCTCTGTTCTACAGACCAGACACTAGCTACCCTAGATACCGAGTTACAGCCAAGCATTCATTCAGATAGTGCAGGGTCATGTCAGGTCATAGAGAAGTGTAAATAGATCTTGTTGAAGTCTCTTGTCTCTGGGTTAAACAGAGGGCTGTTGCCCCCAGTGTCAATGTCATACCTATTCTAACATGAAATCAAAACAAACACATTTGTCACTAGATAGATGTATGTAGTCTTTCTGGAGATGGTTGTTCAGAGCTGAAGTGTTGCTCTGTCATCACTTCCTGACAATTAGTGCATAAACCCGATATCAAAAGTTTGCCATTAACGTGTTGACATAGCAAAATATTGACATTTATCTATCTATCTTGCTCTTAGCTAATATCTTGCTCCTAACTCCTAGCAAATATTATCCCCCCGCGAGATATGAGACAATGTTCGCTAAATAGAACATGTGGGTCTAAATTCCCAAATAAATGTGTGGTTTTAGCAACAACGCTAGCTAATGTTGGCTAGCTTTAGATTAGCTAAGTCAATAACTAGCTAATGTTAGCTAGTTTTAGATTAGCTGAGTCAATAACTAGCTCATGTTAGCTAGCTTTAGATTAGCTGAGTCAATAACTAGCTAATGTTAGCTAGGTTTAGATTAGCTAAGTCAAAAACTAGCTAATGTTAGCTAGCTTTAGATTAGCTAAGTCAAAAACTAGCTAGTGTTAGCTAGCTTTAGATTAGCTAAGTAAATAACTAGCTAATGTTACCTAGCTTTAGATTAGCTAAATCAATAACTAGCTAATGTTAGCTAGCTTTAGATTAGCTGAGTCAATAACTAGCTAAAAACCTTTTTGTGTAGCCACCAAGGGAGGTAAAATGTGCCAACTTATTTACTCACCTCAGACAGCCAAATCCCCTTTTTCAACCAGCTTTCCACCATGTCTCTGTTCTTACGTTGCCAAAATCTAAATGACAATTGGAGCTTTGAACCACCGCCAATAATGGAAAAAATACCCAATTGTCTTTCTTGAGGACAAGTAAAGATACCTTAATAGAAAATGACTCAAGTAAAAGTTCAAGTCAGCTAGGAAAATACTACTTGAGTAAAAGTATAAAAAGTATTTGGTTTTAAATATACTTAAGTATCAAAAGTAACAAGTAAAAGTAAAAAACATTTGTAAAGCCTTATATAAAGCAAACCAGCAGATAGACAGAGACACAGTCGAACACTCAGAGATAATTTACAAACTAAGCATGTGTGTTTAGTGAGTCCGCCAGATCAGAGGTAGTAGGGATGACCAGGGATGTTCTCTGTTTAGTGAGTCCTCCAGATCAGAGGCAGTAGACCATGGATGTTCTCTGTTTAGTGAGTCCTCCAGATCAGAGGCACTAGGGATGACCAGGGATGTTCTCTGTTTAGTGAGTCCTCCAGATCAGAGGCAGTAGAGATGACCAGGGATGTTCTCTGTTAGTGAGTCCTCCAGATCAGAGGCAGTAGAGATGACCAGGGATGTTCTCTGTTTTGTGAGTCCTCCAGATCAGGGGCAGTAGGGATGACCAGGGATGTTCTCTGTTTAGTGAGTCCTCCAGATCAGAGGCAGTAGGGATGACCAGGGATGTTCTCTGTTTAGTGAGTCCTCCAGATCAGAGGCAGTAGAGAAACCCCCCATACAGAAACCACCAAAACTACTTAAGTAGTACTTTAAAGTATTTTTTGCTAAAGTACTTTACACCACTGACCACCACCAGCGCTCCATCATTGCTAGCTTGCAAAAATAGCGAGTTTGCTAAATTACGCTACTTGTGATACATTTAGTGACATAGGTTGTGGTTCCCCAAAACGAAGGATTGCCAAATGTTTTTTGACAATGTTTTTGCAGTTTGAACATAATACATTATAAACAAAGAAATACATTTATTAAGATAGAGATGTTGTTTTTGGCATGGGCTGTGTTTATCATTTATTAAGATAGAGATGTTGTTTTTGGCATGGGCTGTGTTTATCATTTATTAAGATAGAGATGTTGTTTTTGGCATGGGCCGTGTTTATCATTTATTAAGATAGAGATGTTGTTTTTGGCATGGGCTGTGTTTCAATCTGCCGTGGAAAGTGGCAAAGCGAGACGTCCTGAAAATCGATCTCCTCACGAAAACGGTTTGGCCTCGACTAAATAATTTAACCACTCTATGGAAACAGGAAACTCTCATGAGAACGATGCTGTTTTTTTTTGCTCTACAAAGTTTCATGGAACTCGTCTGAAGATTGAAAGGTACAAGTTTTATTTTTTTATGAACGGATTTAGTTTTGTGACAACAAATAAGGGGGAATATGTGTCCAGCGAACTTAAATATTTCCTGAGCTTATATCTCCTAGAGCAGTGGTTCCCAAACTTTTTATAGCCCCGTACCCCTTCAAACATTCAACCTCCAGCTGTACCCCCTCTAGCACCAGGGTCAGCTGTACCCCCTCTAGCACCAGGGTCAGCTGTACCCCCTCTAGCACCAGGGTCAGCTGTACCCCCTCTAGCACCAGGGTCAGCTGTACCCCCTCTAGCACCAGGATCAGCTGTACCCCCTCTAGCACCAGGGTCAGCTGTACCCCTCTAGCACCAGGGTCAGCTGTACCCCTCTAGCACCAGGGTCAGCTGTACCCCCTCTAGCACCAGGGTCAGCTGTACCCCCTCTAGCACCAGGGTCAGCTGTACCCCCTCTAGCACCAGGGTCAGCTGTACCCCCTCTAGCACCAGGGTCAGCTGTACCCCCTCTAGCACCAGGGTCAGCTGTACACCCTCTAGCACCAGGGTCAGCTGTACCCCCTCTAGCACCAGGGTCAGCTGTACCCCCTCTAGCACCAGGGTCAGCGCACTCTCAAATGTATTTTTTTTGCCATTATTGTAAGCCTGCCCAACACACACACACTATACGATACATTCATTAAACATAAGAATGAGTGTGAGTTTGTCACAACCCAGCTATTGGGAAGTGACAGAGTTATTTAAGGACCAGGGCACAAATAATAATTGTTGCTCTTTATTTAACCATCTTACATTTAAAGCCTTATTTGTTCATCAAAAATTGTGAATAACTCACCACAGGTTAATGAGAAGAGTGTCCTTGAAAGGATGCACATAACTCTGCAATGTTGGGTTGTATTAGAGAGAGTCTCAGTCTTAAATCATTTTCCACACACAGTCTGTGCCTGTATTTAGTTTTCATGCTAGTGATGGCCGAGAATCCACTCTCACATAGGTAAGTGGTTACAAAGGGATATCAATGTCTTAGCAGCACGATTTGCCAAGGCAGGATACTCTGAGCGCAGCACTATCCAGATATCTGGCATTAGATTCAAATTTCACAGAACCGCTTGTTGCCATTTCGCTGAGGCTCTCTTGATCAAATATCAGTCAGTGGACAGGAGGGAGAGCGTGAAGGGATAATGAATCAGCTGTTTGTGTCATCCGTTTCAGGAAAGTACCTGCGTAATTGCACACTCACAGCACACCACACTAAAATATACACCACACCACACCACACTACAGCATACACCACACTACAGTATACACCACACTATATTATACAAAACACCACACCACACTATATTATAAACCACACTACATTATACACCACACTATATTATACACCACACTATAATATACACCACACTATATTATACAAAACACCACACCACACTATATTATACACCACACCACACTATATTATACACCACACTATATTATACACCACACTATATTATAAACCACACTATATTATACACCACACTATACCACACTATAATATACACCACACTATATTATACAAAACACCACACCACACGATATTATACACCACACCACACTATATTATACACCACACTATATTATACACGACACTATAATATACACCACACTATATTACTAACCACACTATACCACACTATAATATACACCACACTACATTATACACCACAATACAATATACACCACACTATATTATAAACCACACTATATTATACACCACACTATATTATACACCACACCATACCACACTATATTATACACCAAACTATATCATACACCACACTATATTATACACCACACTATAATATACACCACACTATATTATACAAAACACCACACCACACTCTATTATACACCACACCACACTATATTATACACCACACTATATTATACACCACACTATATTATAAACCACACTATATTATACACCACACTATACCACACTATAATATACACCACACTATATTATACAAAACACCACACCACACGATATTATACACCACACCACACTATATTATACACCACACTATATTATACACGACACTATAATATACACCACACTATATTACTAACCACACTATACCACACTATAATATACACCACACTATATTATTAACCACACTACATTATACACCACACTACATTATACACCACACTATATTATAAACCACACTATATTATACACCACACTATATTATACACCACACTATATTATACACCACACCATACCACACTATATTATACACCAAACTATATCATACACCACACTATATTATACACCACACTATATTATACACCACACCATACCACACTATATTATACACCATACCACACTATATTATACACCACACTATATTATACACCACACCACACTACATTATACACCACACTATATTATACACCACACCATACCACAATATATTATACACCACTCTATATTATAAACCACACCATACCACACTATATTATACACCATGCCATACCACACTATATTATACACCACACCATATTATACACCACACCATACCACACTATATTATAAACCACACCATACCACACTATACTATAAACCACGCCATACCACACTATATTATACACCACACTACATTATACACCACACTATATCATACACCACACTATATTATACACCACACTATATTATAAACCACACCATACCACACTATACTATAAACCACGCCATACCACACTATATTATACACCACACTACATTATACACCACACTATATCATACACCACACTATATTATACACCACACTATATTATAAACCACACCATACCACACTATATTATAAACCACACCATACAACACTATATTATAAACCACGCCATACCACACTATATTATAAACCACACCATACCACAATATATTATACACCACTCTATATTATAAACCACACCATACCACACTATATTATACACCATGCCATACCACACTACATTATACACCACACCATACCACACTAAATTATAAACCACACCATACCACACTATATTATACACCATGCCATGCCACACTATATTATACACCACACCATACCACACTATATTATACACCATGCCATACCACACTATATTATACACCACACCATATTATACACCACACCATACCACACTATATTATACACCACACTATTGTATACACCACACTATATTATAAACCACACCATACCACACTATATTATAAACCACACCATACCACACTATACTATAAACCACGCCATACCACACTATATTATACACCACACTACATTATACACCACACTATATCATACACCACACTATATTATACACCACACTATATTATAAACCACACCATACCACACTATACTATAAACCACGCCATACCACACTATATTATACACCACACTACATTATACACCACACTATATCATACACCACACTATATTATACACCACACTATATTATAAACCACACCATACCACACTATATTATAAACCACACCATACAACACTATATTATAAACCACGCCGTACCACACTATATTATAAACCACACCATACCACAATATATTATACACCATGCCATACCACACTATAATATACATCACCCTACATTATACACCACGCCATACCACACTATATGATACACCACACTATATCATACACCAAACTATATTATACGCCACACTATATTATACACCACACCATACCACACTATATTATACACCACGCCATACCACACTATATTATACACCACACTATATTATACACCACGCCATACCACACTATATTATACACCACAATATATCATGCACCACACTATATTATACACCACACTATATTATACACCACACCATACCACACTATACTATAAACCACACCATAACACACTATATTATACACCACACTATATTATACACCACAATATATCATACACCACACTATATTATACACGACACTATATTATAAACCACACCATACCACACTATATTATACACCACACCATACCACACTATATTATACACCACACTATATTATACACCACGCCATACCACACTACATTATACACCACACCATGCCACACTATATTATAAACCACACCATACCACACTATATTAAAAACCACACCATACCACACTATAATATACACCACGCCATACCACACTATATTATACACCACACTATATTATAAACCACACCATACCACACTATATTATATACCACACCATACCAGACTATATTATACACCACACTATATTATAAACCACACCATACCACACTATATTATAAACCACACCATACCACACTATATTATACACCACACTATATTATACACAACACTATAATATAAACCACACTATATTATACAAAACACCACACCACACTATATTATACACCACACCACACTATATTATACACCACACTATGTTATACACCACACTATGTTATACACCACACTATATTAAACCACACTATACCACATTATATTATAAACCACACCATACCACACTATATTATACACCACACCATATCACACTATATTATACACCACACTATATTATACACCACACCATACCACACTACAATATACACCACACTATATTATTAACCACACTACATTATACACCACACTACATTATACACCACACTATATTATACACCACACTATATTATACACCACGCCATACCACACTATATTATATAACACACTATATCATACACCACACTATATTATACACCACACTATATTATACACCACACCATACCACACTATATTATACACCACACCATACCACACTATATTATACACCACACTATATTATACACCACGCCATACCACACTACATTATACAACACACTATATTATACACCACACCATGCCACCCTATATTATAAACCACACCATACCATGCTATACTATAAACCACACCATACCACACTATACTATAAACCACACCATACCACACTATATTATAAACCACACCATACCACACTATATTATATACCACACCATACCACACTATATTATAAACCACACCATACCACACTATATTATACACCACACGATATTATACACCACACCATACCACACTATAATATATACTACACTATATTATACTTCACGCCATACCACACTATATTATACACCATACCACACTACATTATACACCACACTATATTATACACCACACTATATTATACACCACACCATACCACACTATATTATACACCACACTATATCATACACCACACTACATTATACACCACACTATATTATACACCACGCCACACCACACTATATTATAAACCACACCATACCACACTATATTATACACCACACTATATTATAAACCACACCATACCACACTATATTATACACCATGCCATACCACACTATAATATACATCACACTACATTATACACCACACTATATTATACACCACACCATGCCACACTATATTATAAACCACACCATACCACACTATATTATAAACCACACCATACCACACTATATTATACACCACACCATAGCACTATACTATAAACCACACCATACCACACTATATTATACACCACACTATATTATAAACCACACCATACCACACTATATTATACACCACACCATAGCACTATATTATACACCACACTATATTATAAACCACACCATACCACACTATATTATAAACCACACCATACCACACTATATTATACACCACACTATATTATAAACCACACCATACCACACTATATTATACACCACACCATAACACTAAATTATACACCACACTATATTATACACCACACTATATTATACACCACACTATATTATACACCAAACCATACCACACTATATTATAAACCACACCATACGACACTATATTATACACCACACTATATTATAAACCACACCATACTACACTATATTATATACCACACCATACCACACTATATTATACACCACACTAAATTATACACCACACCATAGCACTATATTATACACCACACTATATTATAAACCACACCATACCACACTATATTATAAACCACACCATACCGCACTATATTATATACCACACCATACCACACTATATTATACACCACACTAAATTATACACCACACCATAACACTAAATTATACACCACACTATATTATACACCACACTATATTATACACCACACCATAACACTATATTATACACCACACTATATTATAAACCACACCATACAACACTATATTATAAACCACACCATACCACACTATATTATACACCACACTATATTATAAACCACACCATACCACACTATATTATACACCACACCATAGCACTATACTATAAACCACACCATACCACACTATATTATACACCACACTATATTATAAACCACACCATACCACACTATATTATACACCACACCATAGCACTATATTATACACCACACTATATTATACACCACACTATATTATACACCACACTATATTATACACCACACTATATTATATACCACACTATATTATACACCACACCATACCACACTATATTATACACAACACTATATTATACACCACACCATACCACACTCTATTATACACCACACCATACCACACTACATTATACACCACACCGTACCACACTATGGGACAGCAGGGTAGCCTAGTGGTTAGAGCGTTGGACTAGTAACCGAAAGGTTGCAAGTTCAAATCCCCAAGCTGACATGGTTAACCCACTGTTCCTAGGCTGTCATTGAAAATAAGAATTTGTGACTTGCCTAGTAAAATAAATGTTAAAATAAAAAAATTCAAACTATAATATACACCACAATATATTATACAACACTATATTATAAACCATACAACACTATATTATATACCACACTATATTATACACCACACTATATTATAAACCACACTATATTATACACCACACCATAGCACTATATTATACACCACACTATATTATATACCACACTATATTATATACCAAACCATACCACATTATATTATAAACCACACCATACGACACTATATTATACACCACACTATATTATATACCAAACCATACCACACTATATTATAAACCACACCATACGACACTATATTATACACCACACTATATTATATACCACACCATACCACATTATATTATACACCACACTATATTTTACACCACACTATATTATATACCACACTATATTATACACCACACCATACCACACTATATTATACACCACACCATACCACACTATATTATATACCACACCATACCACACTATATTATACACCACACTATATTATACACCACACTATATTATATACCACACTATATTATACACCACACCATACCACGCTATATTATACACAACACTATATTATACACCACACCATACCACACTCTATTATACACCACACCACACTACATTATACACCACACCGTACCACAATATGGGGCAGCAGGGTAGCCTAGTGGTTAGAGCGTTGGACTAGTAACCGAAAGTTTGCAAGTTCAAATCCCAAAGCTGACATGGTACAAATCTGTCGTTCTGCCCCTGAACAGGCAGTTAACCCACTGTTCCTAGGCTGTCATTGAAAATAAGAATTTGTGACTTGCCTAGTAAAATTAAAATAAAAAAATTAAAACTATAATATACACCACACTATATTATAAACCACACTATATTATACACCACACCATACCACACTATATTATACACCACACTATATTATAAACCACACTATATTATACACCACGCCATACCACACTACATTATACTCCACACCATACCACACTATATTATAAACCGCACCATACCACATTATATTATACACCACACTATATTATACACCACACCATACCACACTATATTATACACCACACTATATTATACACCACACCATACTACACCACACTATAAACCACACCACACTATACACCATACCACACTATACACCACACCACACCACACTATACACCACACCACACTATACACCAAACCACACTATACACCATACCACATCATACCACACTATACACCATAACACACCATACACCATACCACACTATACACCATACCATACACCATCATACACCATACCACACCATACACCATCATACACCATACCACACTATACACCATACCACACCATACACCATACTACAAACCATACCACACCATACTACACTATACACTATACCACACTATACACCATACCACACCATACCACAAACCATACCACACTATACACCATACCACACTATTCACCAAACCACACTATACACCAAACCACACTCACTATACACCATACCACACCATACTACAAACCATACCACACTATACACCATACCACACCATACCTTGTCTCTTTTAGCGTTCCTTACAATAAAAACATCACTTTTATTTCTAGATTTGATTAGTAGTAGAGTTATAGCAACGAAAAAAGAACAGTTACAGGTTCTTCTGACAACCTAGAAACCAAAGGGAGAATTATAACACAACCAGCCAGGTTACAGGTTGAATAATTTGCTGTATTCCTGAACGAAAGCACCAGTGCCATCCCTCCTAGAGTCCTGTCTCACAGTGTCATCCCTCCCAGACTCCTGTCTCACCCTGCCATCCCTCCTAGACTCCTGTCTCACTGTGCCATCCCTCCTAGAGTCCTGTCTCACAGTGTCATCCCTCTTAGACTCCTGTCTCACCATGCCATCCCTCCCAGACTCCTGTCTCACCGTGCCATCCCTCCTAGAGTCCTGTCTCACAGTGTCATCCCTCCCAGACTCCTGTCTCA